>NC_142808.1:48452484-48500596 GCF_049724085.1 Artemia sp. Qi Xiang Cuo | reverse complement strand
GGGAGGGCTTTTGGGTGCCTGGGGGCCGGTGGAGGGCCTTTGGGACCCCGTTGGTCCTTGGGGAGCTCGATGGGCCTTTGGGGGGCCCGGAGATGGCGTTTGGGGGTCTGGGTGGGCCTTTGGGGCGCCGGTGGCCCTTTGCGAGCTTGGTGGGTCTTTGAGGGTCCGGGGGGACAGTTGGGGACCTGGGGGACATTTGGGGACCGGTGGAGGGCCTTTGGGAGCTTGGGGGGGGGGGGCCTTTGGGGTCCGGGGGCTTCCTTCGGGGTTGGGGTAAGAGGATTGGAACCCTTTGGGTTGGGTTAGAGGACCTCACAACATTGTTCAAATGAAACTTGTGTATTATAACGACCACACTCAAAACCTCTTCCAAAATCTTCTTTTAAAATGTCTCTATCTGTTTCGCTGAAATAGTTCCATAACATGTCTAAAACGGTTTCGCTCAAATAATCCCTAAACGCAAATTCAGCGTGTTCCTTTGTTATTGGCATCTCTGTACTAATGCATTTCAAATTAATATGAAACCTTTTCGCGCGCTAAAACAATTCATCGCTAAGATGTTTCTTGCCTAATTGTTTCCATGGCCTTTGGTTATTAATATCCTTTGGAGTTCGACCAGTAGAACTGTTTCCGAGGCAAAGACATTAATGATTTTGGATCTATTCCTGGAGAAATGTTTCTAGGCGAAAATTTTTAAAGTCTGACAGATGATGTCAGTGATTGATTGATCTGTCAAGAAAGGGAAAATTAATTTGTTGTTTCTAAGGGGAATTATTGATTCACGATAGGTGAATTGAGGTCGACAGCACAGGTATTCTGACTCGTGACAGCATCACTTGGTTTATGGTTTTCTCTGTGAAAAAGTTCCTGTTTTTTCAAATTCTCACAGACAAAAACCATAAAAAAATGTGAGAAAGTTCCTGTTTTTTCAAATTCTCACTGACAAATCCATAAAACATACATAAATTGCTGTTGACATCCATAAATGTGACAAAGTTTCTGTTTTTCCATTCTCACTGACAAAATCCATAAAACATACATAAATTGCTGTTGACATCCATAAATGTGACAAAGTTTCTGTTTTTCCATTCTCACTGACAAAAACCATTAAACATCCATGAAAACAGACATAAATGTGAGAAAATTCATGTTTTTCAAATTCTCACTGACAAAAACCATAAAACATCCATAATTTGATGTTGACATCCGAGAAAAACATCAAATAAATCGACCAACACACACATAACCATCCATGAAAACAAACATAAAATGTGACAAAATTCCTGGTTTTTCATGAGAAAATTCTGTTTTCATTCTCACTGAGAAAACCATAAACCACGTGGTTCTCGTGCCAATATATGGTGTTAAAAAAAAGTTGTAGGTGGCAGCAGGGGTGAGCAATGGGGTCAATAGGGTCACCTCTACTTTCGATTGGAAAATAGAAGGGCTTGTGCCCTTTTTAATAGTTGAAAGTTATTGTAGGATAACTAACACCCCTCTCACACCTACCATTTCCCCAAACACATCTAATCACAATTTTGATATAGCCAGTTTGTTCGGCGTAGTTAAAAAGTCCGGAAATTATGTTTTTCAGGATGACACTCCCCCACAGCCCTCAGGGCAAGGGTTGTCAGCTATGCCCTGGGGGTATATAAGGTTTTTTTTTTATAGAAAGCGTTGTTGTAGAAAATTCAAAAAGGAATCATTCGATTGTAAGTTGAAACGCCTAGTGCCATTTTTAATAGTCAAAAGTGATTGGAGGGCAATTTCACGCCCACCATTTCCCCAAATACATCCAATCAAGTTTTTGAGATAGCCATTTTGTTCAGCGTAGTTGAAAGTTCCGGAAATTATTTCTTTGAGAATGAAAATCCCCCCACATCCCTAAGGAAAAGGGTTGTAAGTTATGCCCTGGGGCATATAAGGTTTTTATAGAAAGCGTTGTCATAGAAACTTCAAAAAGGCCTTATTAAATTGGATATTGAAAGGGCTACTGCCCTTTTAAATAGTCGAAAGTGATTGGAGGGCAACTAACCCCCCTCTCACACCCACCACTTGCCCAGAAACATCCACTCAAAATTTTGAGATAGCATTTTCGATCAACGTAATTGAAAGTTCTGGAAATTAGGTGTTTGAGAATGACAACCCCCCCCCCCCCCCCCCTCAGGGCAAGGGTTGTAAATTATTTCCTGGAGGTATATAAGGTTCTTATTGAAAGCGTTGTCGTAGAAACTACATAAGGGCTCATTCGATTGGAAATTGAAAGGGCTAGTGCCTTTTTCAATAGTTGAAAGTGATTGGAGAGCAACTAACGCCCCTCTCATGCCCACCATTTCCCCAAACACATCCAATCAAGATTTTGAGATAGCCGTTTTGTTTAACGTAGTTTAAAGTTCTGAAAATTAGGTCTTTGAGGATGACAACCCCCTCAAAGCCCTCAGGGCAAGGGTTTTAATTTATGCCCTGGGGGAATATAAGGTGTTATAGAAAGCATTGTCGTAGAAACTCAAAAAGGGCTCATTCGATTGGAATTGAAAGGGCTAGTGCCCTTTTGAATAGTCAAAAGTGATTGGAAAGCTTGACATTATTATAGTAAAGATCGATGTGGGTACAATGTATTATTATTTTATTTTATTTTTTTTAGACCAGAGCACTTTTTATCAAAGTTTTCGTAGGAACTTCAAAAAGGGCTCATTCGATTGAAAATAGAAAGGGCTAATGCCCTTTTTAATAGTCGAAAGTGATGGGAAGGCAACTAGTCCCTTTCCCACGCCCACTCTTCCACATTTCCATTATGTTTAAAAACTAAATGTTGCCTTAGGATTAAATCAAAATGTACTGTGTTAATGCTAATACCCAATAAGGCATCTCAGCAGTATCCCAAGAACGACTGAGGGTATTATGTTTAAACTTTCGGGGCAACTTCTGCTCTTAAAATTTAACCAAATCAAAATAGCGTAAGTGTATCCAAGCTATCAAAGAAAGTAAATAGATTTTTTTGCGAATGGTGTCAAGTCTGCTATAGCAGGTCAACTAGAGGAGGTATGAAACTAAATTAAACACTATTATTTGTGTCCAGATTTTTAAAAGGGTGTGTGTAGTTAAAAATGCCGAAAATTTTTCTCCAGCATACATGAAACCCAAAATAAATGAAACCCAAAACGAACAGATATTACAATAAATAACCGAGTCAAACTCAAAACGAGCAGAAATGAACATGAGTAGGGCTCAAAACCCCTATGCCTTCCCAAGGCCAGAACATAATTTGCACTTCACTGAAAAAAATACAAACGAATTTGCATTGTCAGTTTAATATACATATACTGATATTTAGTAATCAAAATGTTAACATTATTTGATTTATTAAAGTTATAAAAATAAAAACAATTATATTTTTTCAGTAAAGTGCAAATTATGTTCTGGCCTTGGGAAGGCATAGGGGTTTTGAGCCTTACTCATGTTAATTTCTGATTGTTTTGAATTTGACTCGGTTATTCATTGTAATTTCTGTTCGTTTTGGGTTTCATTTATTTATCGATGCTGATTTGTGGTAGTTTCACGCTTAGATTAATTGATTTTATTTTGCTCATATTTGGTTTAATGGAGTTCTTTACTTTTCTTTGAAAAACCTATTTTGTGGAAGTTTTTTAATTAATCCTAAATAAACAGCCATAGTGCTTCCGGGATTGTTCTTAAAGAATTAGGACAAAAAGTCAAAACTTTCGCGTAAAGAGTCTAGAGGAGGAGGCAACCCCTTTCATATACTTAACAATTTCTGTTCGTTTTAAGTTTTAATCCTTATTTTCTCTAGAAAAAAACTTGTTATTTATATTTAATTTCTGATCATTTTAAATAATAGCAGGGAATCCGGCTCCCCCTCCACGAAAAATTCCTTCCTCCTACGGAAAATTACTCTGTGGAAATTTCTTTTCATGTGAAATATCCCCCCTCGCAGGGTAAATTCCCCCAGATATTTTCATTCTAGCTGAAAATTCCACCCAGAAAATTCCTTGCGGTAGAACTCGAGTGAAAAATTCTTCTTGGCGCACTTTCATTTGAAAAATATGCTTTAATTTCTGAGTGTTTTTAAAAATCATGCCGGTAACCCCCTTCTCCTTGGAAAGTTTTTTTACAGCAAAGTTTTTTTGGGGAGCGGGGGGGGGGGGGGGGGGTACGCAACAAAACTTTAAAAATGCCTCAAAAATGTGATATTGGTTTCTTGGAATATTTCTGGTTTGCGCTTTGATTATGAAAGTAAACAGTAACATTAACCCCAGAATGATCAGAATTTATTCCGTATAGGAGGGGGACTGCCCCTTCCTCATCCATACCTCCACCTCATGATCGCAGAAACTTCGAAGTGTTCTCATTAGAACAGAAATTGAGAGTTCTAGTCTTTTTTTTAAGGTCCAAAGGGATTGGAGACCAACCACCCGCTTGGGGGTGGTATTTTCCCAGGGATATTTTCCAGGCAATATTTTCCGCGGGGGGTATATTCTACGAGGGTATTTTCCTGAGGGTATTTCCTGTGGGGGGGGGGGGTGTTTCTGGAATGATAAACGTCGGTCACCCCACTCAATAGGAGGCATCTGGGCCTCCTATTAGGAGGAATCGTGACAAAGACTAAAAAACAGTTATATAAACTATTCTACGAATTACCCATCTTTGAGAGGGGATACCCCACCCATCCTGTATTTTATATTCTACTTGGAATCAATTATGACTCTCGAATATAAAAAAAAGCGTAAATCACTAGAATAACCTTGAGGCACGGTATATTTCGCCACAAGAAGAAAGTAAATTAACCGAAGAATACGAACTATGAACCGAAGACTACGAATACGAACTGGTGATGAATACGAACTTTCTTCCCGATATCCAAATAAATTTTGTTTTTTTAATGGTAGTTTTCAAGCCTCAAATTTACAAACAGCAAATTATTAATAGCATCAGAAACATTCCTAATGCGAAGTCGATTAGACAATGTGACTACCTTAAGGCTAGGCACGTACATATGATCTTATCGGGAGGAGGGGGTAATTATAAAAGGGGGGCTGAAAATAAAAATAAAATTGTTTGATAATTTAACTAAGAAGTGTCCTGAAATTTGAAAATTAGGAATTTCAAACAGGACAAAGACCCCAGGCTCTTCCTTGCGTACTTCCCTGCTAAAGCCTTAGAATTAATTATCGAAATCCCAAAAGACTGTAAGTATTGATAGCATTAGGAATTGTACCGGAATGAAGTCACCGAAGCGGAATCGGGTTTTGACCGGGAACTAGGAAAAAATCTGTCATCATTTCATCACTGCCAACAACCCACTGGAGCTCCAAGTGAGCATAGGTACGCAAGTCCCTTGCCCCTCCTGCTCTTTTCAGACCTTCTAGTTTTGTGAAAGGTACTAGTATTTTGTAACTACAAACGGTATTATTTTCAAATTTGGGGGGGGGGGTGGCAAACTCGGTAGAACCCCAGGATACAAACTTACAAAGTGTTTCGGATATACTGCTGATGGTGAGAATTGAAAACCAATGGCGTTGTGGGTCTCTTAAGATATGGAATTCCCAGCCAATGGAATATAAAAAGAAGCTAAAACAAACAAAAGAATATGTTTGGACAATATATTTGTTCATCCCCTCCCAAGTATATCAATACTTAAACTCTTTGTGAAAGGTACTAGTTTTTACAGCCATAAGCAGTTTTCTTTTCGATTTTTTTTAGGGGAGGGAGGGGGGAGAGGGTCAATACTCAGCAATTTTACAGTTTACAGACTTACAAAAAGTCTCATTAAGATACTGTACAATGAGAATTACAAGCCAAAGCTGTTTTGGGTATCTGATTGTTTCTCATAAAATGTGAAATTCTCAGCATTCAGAAATTCCTTTCTTGCAATACAGCCGTAAGCAGTTTTCTTTTCGATTTTTTCAGGGGGGGGGGAGATGGTCAATACTCAGCAATTTTACATTGTACAGACTTACGAAAAGTCTCATTAAGATACTGTACAATGAGAATTACAAGCCAAATCTGTTTTGGGTAACTGATTGTTTCTCATAAAATATGAAATTCTCAGCATTCAGAAATTCCTTTCTTGCAATAAAAATAAGAACAAATGAATATTAAACAAACAAAAAGACGATAATGAAATTGGACAGAACAGATTCTAAGACAAAATATGGCTGATTCTTCATATCAATGAAAAAGTAAGGGTTACCTATATACAAACCTGTATAGAGTAAAAACGCTGGGAGAATATCCAATAGCCGAAATATTGACGGTACTATAATCATTATTAGCTTCAAGAAAGATCCTTGAGTTAATTGCCTTTAAAGATCTCAGGCTGGGTTATCGTTTTAAAATATTCTTGGCAACCCAGTCATATTAAATCACTCTTCAGATACTTTTTACAATGTTTCATAGATGTTTCTATACTCTCAAGTAATATATATATTTTTCTTTAAACAATAAAAACTCTACACTGTTGCGGAGTTCAATAAGAGGCACTTTGTATTTTTATCTGGAACCGTTTCTTTTTTGACGGTGCTTCCGGTAGAATTAATTTTCTGTCACGAGATGGCTGTAGCTTTAAAAATGCCCCCCTCCCTGTCCATGTTATGTTCGTTGGCCCCATGTAGAATAAGTGCCTGGTAGAAATTTTTATTTTGACATTTTATGAATCTGTGGTTCAAATTACGCAGTCAGAAAATGGTTCCGGGTGGCTCCAGATTCAGAAATTGACTGAAATTTTGAACAAAATTACTATTTTTATTCAAAAATTTCTGTCAATTCAAGTAAATTTAATCTCACTAACCACTTTTGACGCGTGCAAATGGGAAAAACTTCTTCACGTGGGCGAATATTCGGTTCGTTCTATTTACGATCAGAGTTCAAATTTTTTTTTTCTGGCCGGCAAAATTTAAGCAATTTTGGTTTTTA
Organism: Artemia sp. Qi Xiang Cuo; assembly: GCF_049724085.1. Lineage (NCBI taxonomy): Eukaryota > Metazoa > Arthropoda > Branchiopoda > Anostraca > Artemiidae > Artemia > Artemia sp. Qi Xiang Cuo. The sequence goes on along the minus strand of NC_142808.1, from coordinate 48,493,663 downwards.
GACAAGAAATTTACGGGGTTAAAAAAAAAACTACTTTTATAGAGAGACGAGGCAATTTTTCATTACCCACGAGGGGCTAGGAGGATGTAAAGAGGGAGGCTTTGAATAGATTGGGATAAAGGCAGAACATGCGCAGCTGTATTGGCCCCAGGCGGCTTGGTGTTGCGATAGGTTGTTAGTAGCAGTAGTTGCATAATCTTTTGATTTACTGGAAAAGAAAAAAAAGAGTGAAAATGAATTATCATAATAGATTGTAATGAATATCAGGATATTTGTAAAATCGGCTTGGCCTCGTAAAAGTTGTAGTTTCTGACTTTTCTTTCTATCTTCTTAAATTTTAGGTTTTTGTCTTAGAAGATGATGTGAAGTAAGTCAAGCTTATTCATTAATAGGCTGAAGAGAAATAAATGTCAGGGCCTAATCACAAGTGAGTGAGAAGCAGACTGGGGCTTGTAAAGATGCTGTGTGATGCAACTGATTCCCGTGGGTGAAAATTCGGTTTGATGCTGCTTCGGGTTCGAGCCTAAAAAATTTTGTTCCCGGCCGGCAAAATTTCGATGAAAATAAATAAAAGCTGCCTGTTTCAAAAACTTATAATGCACATATAATTTATCATTTGCATTCTTTTTTAGATAAGTATTCAAAAGATTTTTTTGATAGCTTTGGAAAGATTTAAGAGAATTTCGCTTTTAATCAGACATACCAGCCGGAATTCCCACAGCGACATCGCTTAGTCATTTGACAAAATTCGCCGCCTTCTGTCAGAACCTAGGTTTACGGTGTAAAACGTGTTATCAAAAAAGAAAGGTGTTAGCTTACATCAAAATTTTATATTTATTTATATTGACAGGTTCTCTTAAAAAATGGATGACTCTATTAAAATCAGTTTCAATGGGCGGAAAGATAATACGGCCCCCTGAAGACAATAAGAACCCTTCAATTATCGAAGTGCTGACGGTTGCATTTTTATTAGGCGTGGCTCGAAGTCAAATGTATCAAAAAGAAGTATCTCCAATTAAACCAAAACACGATGACGGTCTTCATTTTCAAAATAACGTGAACTCTTAACTAGAACTTAGAAGATGGTATTAACTTCAGATAAAGATTTTTTAACCACATAGTAACAAAGGACTTATTTGTAGAAAAATTTATTACTCAGACTTTTTTCTTATTTTTTGGCCTAAAATTTCTTATTGGAGGTTTCAAAACCAATTAAGTTTAAAAAAGCGGGCTATGTATCTTTCTAGAGATAAGTAATGTAATATTGTGATTGGCTTACGAAAATAAGTGACAGATGTAAACCAATAAAACTGAAGCACTCTTTCTATTGTAAAGTATTTAACATCAATTCGAGAAGCTTTTCCGGGTGTCTCATTTCTTAGCTATTTGGGCATTTATATGTCAACGAGAGCATTCCAGGGGGGCTCTTGGGACTAAAGCTAGTCGTGGGAAAGGGTCCGTTCCCAGGCATGGTTGAACAACCAATAGCTGGAACTTCCGTTCCAGGAAAGTTATATTCTTGGCTCATTTCTAAAGGGAGTCCATCTTTCACCTTCGTCGTAGCTAGTTGATCTTGTGCTACCTTATTTTCTCTGTGTGTATTCTCACGTTATTCAATAAAGACCTTATACCAACGTTTATCGTCTATCTTTGGAATTTACGTAAACCATTACATCTGCCAATTATAAAAGGGAATACAAATAAAGAACTTAAATAGAGGTTTACAGAGTGGTGGCAGCGGAGGGATCTTTGACTGGTTTCATTAGTCTGATGTTTACTATTCTTCTGGTACCCTTTCCGTCTAGTTCCTGTAGTAGGAAAACTTGGTTTGGTTGCATTACTTTTATTATTATATATGGGCCGCGAAATTTTAATTTTAACACTTTGCATGTCATAATAATCCTGAACATAGGTTGGCTCATTTCTAAAGGGAGTCCATCGTTCGCCTTCGTCGTAGCTAGTTGATCTTGTGCTACCTTATTTGCTCTGTGTGTATTCTCACGTTATTCAATAAAGACCTTATACCAACGTTTATCGTCTATCCTTGGAATTTACGTAAACCATTACATCTGCCAATTATAAAAGGGCATATAGAAAGAACTTAAATAGAGGTTTACACTATTATGCAATTACAGGATTTAATTATATAATCAACGAGTATCTTATTAAAGAGAGTAAAACCCTCACTCTTTTTTTAGGCTACAGTCAGAGCCGTTCAAAGTGGGGGAGGGGGCGACCGGGACAGCTGCCCCGGACACCGTGGATGGGGGATTAACCAATCTGATCAAATTTTTCATTTGAGTCGACCTATTTTTATTCTGATTAATTTCGGGTTATTTTTTTCGCGGCACCACCAACCCTAGGATTTGGACCCCCTCTGCTTTCAGCAAGGCTGTATCCAGGAGGGGGGGATAAGGGGGTTTGACCCCCCTTACCCTTCAAAAAAAAAGTTCGTCCGACTAGTAAAAACGCAACAAAAATGAATATAAACACATTTTTTATACGTTTTTTAGAGTTTATTTTTGTAACCCCTCCCCCCTCCCGAAAACCCTTCTTAATCCCCTCCCCGCAATAAAATCATCCCGGATACGGCCCTGGCTTGCAGTCTAGTAAAATCAACATAAATAATAATAGCAATTAATTTTTAATAGTCCCGAAATACATAATTTTATTCCCAATACTCCCATTGCAGATGCTCCCATTATTCCAAGGTAAAACCGTATTTCAATTTCATTGGTTTACATTTGTAAGGTACTTTTGTAAGCCAATCAAGTTGTTCTTTATTTTGGGGAAAAAACTTGCCTTTTAAAAACTTGCTTGGTTTTAATACCACCCTTTTTGAGAAATTTTAAACCACAAAATTGAACAGAAAGTTGAATTCCTTCTGATTAGCTCTTCCCTATGAGCCAGTTGAAAGATATAAAATACTTCTCACATACAGCCAGCGAAAAGAACGGAAAGATTTGATTTCGACAATTTGTGGTGAGTTAAGCAATGTAATGCCCGTGCCACATCATAGACACATCTATCGATAAAGAAAGCCAAATATCATGAATGACAAGGCAATTTTCTTGGTTTTAGCGTCACACTTGCATAAAAAATTCAAATGAATTTATAGAAAAAATGTGCATTGTCAATTAGTATACATATGCTGATATTTATTCCTTAAAATCTTAATTAATTTTGATTTCTTAAACATATAAAAATCAAAAAATTTAAAAGAATTTTTTCAGTACAAATTATATTCTGGCTTTTAGAAAGCATAGGGCTTTTGAACCCTACTCATATTACTTTCTGCTCGTTTTGAGTTTGACTCTGTTATTTATTTTAATTTCTGTTTGTTTTGTAGTTTCATTTATTGATACTGATGTGTGGTACTTGTATGCTTGGTAGATTATTTGATTCTGTTTTTGTTCAATTTTGGTTTAATAGAGATCTTTACTTTTTTTTGAAAAAACTTATTTTGTGGAAAGTTTTTTTTTAATTAATTTTTGTTCGTTTTATATTGAAATAGTCTTTTTCAGGGAAAAAGACTGAGCCTCTTCTAAAGTTAAACAACCATCCATTCCATAAAAACCCTAAATACCCCCTGGCCATAACTTACAATCCTTGCCCGAATCTCTGGGGTTTGTTTCAACCCCAAAAGCCTTGTTATATGATATTTAGACTATTTTGAATAGAATGGCTACCTCAAAATTGCTATTAGATGCATTTTGCGACAATATGACGTGTGTGTGTGTGTTTGGGGGGGGGGGTGGCTGCCCTCCGATCACTTTGACTCTTAAAATAAGCACTAGAACGTATGATTACCAATCCAATGAGACCCCTCTGAGGTTTATATGACCATGCTTTCTATAAAAAAACCTAATCTGCCCCCAGGGCATAACTTACAACCTTTGCCTTGAGGGCTGGGGGGATTTGTTATCCTTAAAGACATAATTTCCTGACCTTTCAAAAACGTTCAAAAAATTGCTATCTCAAAATTTTGATTGGAAGTGTTTGGGGAAATTATAAACGTGGGGGGGGGGCATTTGCCCTCTGATCACTTTTGACTAATAAAAAAGGCAGCAGTCATTTCAATTTCCAATCGAATGAGCCCTTTTTAAAGCTTTTAAAAGCTCTATAAAAGCTCGTTTTTAAAGCTCTATAAAAAACGTATATGCCTCAAGGGCATAACTTACGACCCTTGTCCTGAGGGCTATAGGGTGGAGGGTTGTCATCCTCAAAGACATAATTTCCAGACTTTTCAACTACCTTGAACAAAATGGCCATATCAAAATTTTGATCGGACATGTTTAGGGAAATAATGGGCGTGGGGGAGGGGGTGATTCTTCCTCTGATGACTTTCGACTATTAAAAAAGGCAATAGCCTTCTGAATTCTCAATGGAATGGGACCCTGTTTGAAGTTTTTACAACAACGCTTTCTATAAAAACCTTATATGGTGGGCGTGAGAGGGGAGTTAGCTGCCCTCCAATAACTTTCGAGTATTAAAAAGGGCACTAGCCCTTTCAATTTCCAATCGAATGAGCCCTTTTTGAAACTTCTACAACAACGCTTTCTATAAAAAAAAACCTATACAACTGCAAGGCATAACATACAACCCTTGCCCTGAGGGCTGGGGGGGGTGGTGTTATCCTCAAAGACATAATTTCCAGAGCTTTCAACTACGTTGAAAAAAATAGTTATCTCAAAATTTTTATTGTATGTTTTCTAGGAAATGTTGGGCATGAGAGGGGGGTTAATTGCCCTCTAATCAATTTCGACTATTAAAAATGGCACTAGCCCTTTCAATTTCCAATCGAATGAACCCTTTTTGAAGTTTCTACGACAACACTTTCTATAAAAACCTTATATGCCTACAGGGCATCTAAGGTTTTTATATGCCCTAATGTTTTTGAGGTTTGCCATCCTCAAAGACATAATTTCCAAAACTTTCAACTACGATGAATACAAAGCCTATCTCAAAATTTTCATTGGAAGTGTTTGGGGAAATGTTGGACGTGAGAGGGTGTTAGTTGCTCTCCAATCACTTTCGACCATTAAAAAGGGCACTAGCCCTTTCAATTTCCAATCAAATGAGGCCTTTTGGAAGTTTCTACGACAACTCTTTCTACAAAAACCTTATATGTCCCCAGGGCATAACTTACAACCCTTGCCCTGAGGGCTCTGAGGGGGTTTGAAGTTTTTACGACAATGCCTTCTATAAAAAAAAAACCTTATATACCCCCGGGGCATAACTTACAACCTTAGCCCTGAGGGCTGGGGGGGGGGGTCATACTCAAAGAAATAATTTCCAGAATCTTCAACTACGTTCAACAAAAAGGCCATATCAAAATGTTGATCGGAAGTGTTTGGGGAAATGATGGGCAGGGGGGGGGGGGGCATTCACCCTCCGATCGCTCTTGACTATTAATAAGAGCACTAGCCCCCTTAATTCCCAATTGAATGAGCCCTTATCAGAGTTTCTACGAAAATGCTCTGTTTAAAAACCTTATATGCCCCCAGGCCATAATTTACAGCCTTTGCCCTGAGGTCTGTGGGAGGTTTGTCATCCTCAAAAACCTAATATCCAGAACTTTCAACTACGTTGAAAAAAATGGCTATCTCAAAATTTTGATATGATGGGTTTGGGGAAATGGTGGGCGTGGAAGGGGTGTTAGTTGCCTTCCAATCACTTTCTGCTATTTAAAAAGGCACTAGCATTTTCAATTTCCAATCGAATGAGCTCTTTTAAAAATTTTACGACAACCTTTTCTATAAAAAAAAACCTTATATGCCCCCAGAGCATAACTTACAACACTTACCCTGAAGGCCGTGGGCTGGGGGGGTGTCATCCCTAAAAATCTTATTTAGAGAACTTTCAACTACGCTGAACAAAATGGCTATCTTAAAATTTTGATTGGATGTGTTTGGAGAAAGGCTTGGCGTGAGAGGGGGGTTAGTTTCCCTCCAATCACTTTCGAGCTTTAAAAAGGGCACTAGTCCTTTCAATTTTCAATTGAATGAGCCCTTTTTGAAGTTTCTACGACAACGCTATCTATAAAAACCTTATATAGACCCCATGGCATAAATTACAACCCTTGTCATGAGGGGTGTGGGGGGTTTGTCATCCTCAAAGACACAATTTCCAGAAGTTTCAACTACTTTGAACAAAATGGCTATCTCAAAATTTTGATTGGATGTATTTGGGGAAATGGTGGGCGTAAGACGAGGGGGGGGGGTAGTTGCCTGCCAATCCATTTCGAATATTAACAAGCGCACTAGCCCTTTCAATTTCCAATCGAATGAACCCTTTTTGAAGTTTCTCTGACAACACTTTCTATAAAAACCTTATATGCCCCCAGAGCATAACTTATAATACTTGCCCTGATGATTGTACGGGGGGGGGGGTGTCATCCTCAAGGACCTAATTTCCTGAATTTCAAACTACGTTGAACAAAATGGCTACCTCAAATAGCCATAAATTATGGGCGTAAAAGGGGGTTTAGTTGTCCTCCAATCACTTTCGACTATTAAAAGGGCACTAGCCCTTTCAATTTCCAATCAAATGAGCACCTTTTGAAGTTTCTACGACAACCCTTTCTATAAAAACCTTATATGCCCCCAGGGCATATAAGGTTTTTATATGACCTTATGTCTTTGAAATTTATCATCCTCAAAGACATAATTTCCAGAACTTTCCACTACGAAGAACAAAATGGCTATCTCAAAATTTTTATTGGATGTGTTTGGTGAAATGGTGGGCATGAGAGGGGCGTTAGTTGCTCTTCAATGACTTTCGACTATTAAAAAAGGCACTAGCCCTTTCCATTTCCAATCAAATGAGCTCTTTTTGAAGTTATTAGAACAACACTTTCTATATAAAAAACTTATATGTCCCCAGGGCATAACTCTAAACCCTTTCCCTGAGGGCTCTGAGGGGGTTATCATCCTCAAAGACCTTATTTCCAAAACTTTCAACTGCGTTGAACAAAATGGATATCTCAAAATTTTGATTGCATGTGTTTGGGGAGATGGTGGGCATGAGAGGGGGGTTAGTTGCTCTCCAATCACTTTCAACTATGGAAAAGGGCACAAGCCCTTTTAATTTCGAAGCGAATGAGCCCTTTTTGAACTTTTAACGCCAACGCTTTCTATAAAAACTTTTTATGCCCCCAGGGCATAACTTACGACCTTTGCCCTGAGGGATGTGGGGGGAGTGTCCTTCTCAAAGACATAATTTTCAGATATTTCAACCACTTTGAACAAAATGGATATCTCAAAATTTGATTGAATTTGTTTGGGGAAATGGTGGTCTTGGAAAGGGTGTTATCCAATCAGTTTTGGCTATTTAAAAGGGCATAAGTCCTTCCAATATCCAATAGAATGAGCAATACATTGTGCCAACATCGTTTTTTACTTAGGTAGCGCTATTGCGCTGCCTATGATAAGTCTTCTTTGCTTTTGTCAGATTCCTCTCCCAGAAAGAAAAACCACTGCTCAAAGTTTCCATCATTTCTAGTTTTAAAACGTATGCCTTAAACATTGATTCTGATTGGTCAGTCAAGAAATTTATGCTTGAGAGTTGAACAATATTCAAATCGAGAAATTACGAACGGCGAACGTAGTTGGCGCTGCAGTCGTGCGCAATTTTGATTTTATCAACAAGTGTGACTATAATGTGGCACAGGCATAACAAAATTGAGCGGAGATTCCCCAAGACCAATACAATGTTGAGATTTTCCAGTTTTTCGAACTTTTCATCAAAGACCGGCTTTTAAGAATTAATAATGAAGCGACAAATAAGTCGTTTACTAAAAGATAAATATTTCAACTAATATTGAATTTTTATTCAGATATTATAGCGCTGTATTAAACAGTTAAATCGGGTAGTTACCACTCACAAACAAAATTTTAACTTAAAATAGATAAAAATAAATTTCTAAAGTAAAAAACCACCAATTAGGGCTAATTTACGGTATTTGCCCCCCCCCCCGTTTTATAGGCTAGTCCCTTTGCATTCGTCTAAATCAGAAAAGCTCTGTTATTATCAAATAGTACTGCATTAACACTGAATTATCACACAATAGTTCGGTAATCAATAATAAACTACTGAATATGGATATACTAGGTAGGACAATGAGGAAGAAAAAGAGACAGGCATAGGTTCATTGCTTATACTATCCCTAAATTTCTCCGGGTTACCAGGAATTCGTTCAAAATCTTCCTGAAAATAAACCTTCGTAAATACACGAGCGTTAATACAAAAAATAACACATCATTGATTTTTCAGTGAAATTTTGGAGAACCGACTTCTCTATTGGGGAAATTTGGGGATACGGTATATTGGGAGCTCTGGACTGAAAGAAGAAGCCTTCCCAGAAAAGATTAAACATGGTTACCAAAAACACACTTATGTTATTGGGAAAATTAAATCATGTCGGTATTCGTGGCAATTTACTGTCATGGTTCAGGAGTTACCTTAACAATAGATGGATCTTTATAGGTAATGATAAGTTAAGTGCTACTGAGATTAATTGTGGCGTACCACAAGGCTCAACACTTGGGTCACTTTTATTTATTATTCATATCAATGATATACAGTTTATATTGCATGGACCACCAAGTAGCTGTTGCTTGCTCTGTGCTAATAATTTACCTGTTGAGGAAGAAAAGTCTGGCGATGACCTGGTGCAAAATTTGCCGATGATGCAGCGATTGGAATAGCTGATGATGATTTTTCTTCACTTTACTGTAAACTTCAATTAGCTATTGAGTGAGTTTTTGATTGGATGGATGCCAATAAGCTAGTGATCAATGTGCTTAAATCGCAAATTCTGTTTTTTTCGCGAACAGGAAAGTCTTACCCAGATGTTGGGGGTTGTTAACATAGAGAGGCGTGATTAGCAGACCTGAGACGGGTTTCACTAAATACTTGGAACTCTTGCTTGATGATAACGTTTCCTTTAAACGTCATTTGAATGCTGTATATTTAAAAGTTTCGAGGAATTTCGGTATGACTAAAAAACTTAAAAATTTTTACCCCAAAAAATTTTACGCCTGCTTTATTTTCTCTGATCCAGTCACATCTCAAATATTGTTCAATAGTTTGGATGTTAACATTTAAAATTCATACTCAAAGATTGAAGAAAATTAATGATAAAGCTCTTTTACTTATAGGAAATGGGGATTTATACAGTCAACAACTAATTTACATAAAATTGCTTGCTCTATTTTTGCGTACCGATCTCATCATGGCCTTTTAACCGAGTGTCTTTCAAATTTGTTACAAAATATATCAAATCTCGATTGTGTACATATTAGAACTGAATATCAACTTAACATACCTCCTACACCTTGCATAAGATCTGATTTTTCTATTGATATAGTATGTTCTAGGGTGTGGAATGCGTTGCCTAATGATTTAAAAGAGAAGAGATCAGTGGGATCATTTAAATTTGCAATAAAAAGTATTTTCTGTCATTGGGTTGATTTTTTTCTTGGGGGAGGAGGGGGAATGGGTAAGGGAAAGGTTTGAAGGGTATTTAAAGATAGATTAAAGGGAATTATGTTGTTTTGGGTTCGTTTCCTTTTCTTTCCTTTTATTAATTTGGATGATTTTGGTAGCTAGGTCCCATTTCTGGTAGTGTGGAGTGGATGGATTTGAATGCTCACGTAAATTACAGCAATTTATGCTACCTCAACAGGCTATGGCCTTGAGGAAAAGGGTTTAGTAATTTAAAGTGTTTGCTTAAAGATTGTATCTTTTTTGTATGAATTTTTTAGATGCTTATTGATTCTATTATCAATAAAACTGAGTTGAATTGAAATTTATTTTGAAAAGCTTTCATTCATTTAAAGTCTCGATGTCGCTTCTTACAGTCACTGAAAATACTTATGATAAAATTCAGGTATGGTGAAGAGAAGAAGAGCTTCTGGCCCATCTCTCCTAATTGTCAAATTCATTGGGGCTCTTTTATTATTTGATGGAATTGACCCCCCCCCCTATTGCATCTATTGTACTTATCTTGATAGAATTAAGATCGACTAATTAAAGATAGTATAGTTCCTAAAAACATTCAGCCATTTATTATCAATTATTTACCTTTGTTTGATACGATGGAGTTTTTCTCATTTTGAATGAGCTTTACTCTAAATCCGGGGCCGACACTACGGACAAGCTGGGCAAACGATTGAGAGGATTCCTGATACTTATTATACTCTTCAGCCAGATCTTCATGCTCCTAAATAATAAGAAATATTTATGCAATAGTAATTTCAAACAAAATTGGGTTAAAATGTCAGTATAATAGTTTTCTATGTTATAAGGAAATATATTTAGAAACCTTATCTAAGACCTTAGTTCCACCTGAGGCACCCTGGGCATCGAGGAAAAGCCTCCAATCATACCATTGGTTTGCTGCAGCCACCACAACCTCCCATTCGGGTTGGATAAATTTTTAAAACTGCGTAGACCAGTCCGGTAGTTGTGCCTTAGTATATTGCTGGACGTTTTCCTATGACGGTTGCCCCGTCGGTTGCGTCGATCACAAGTCGTTATCTAGTAGCATCTCGTATTGATTGGCATGTGACTTTCTGGGACCAATGGATATTCAATATTCTTCGGAGGTACATATTTCAAACGCTTGATTTTGGGTTTCTTGTTGTATGAAAAAGGTTGCATATAATTGCAACTTTGCGTATAGGAGTACACAAGCCAGGATGAATACAACAAACTTTTAATTCTCAAGATTTTTTCACCTTTAGCAATAGTTGCAAAAACTGGTTTTCTCATATTTTATTACAGATAACGACAAAATATTCCAGTTTTCGTTCATCACTTCTTAAATTTGTATTCCTACAATTTAATTTTGACCGTAGGAATTCAAGGACTTTTGTTCAGTCGCTGAAAATATTCAGGAGAAGGGAAGATTTATAAAATAATTCTCATGTTGGTGCTGAACCGTAACATGATCAAATCTTAATATATCGGAAATAAAACCGCTGCCAGAGCACTGTCAACCAGCTGTAAATTTGCCATCCATTTTGGCCAAATTTTGTATGGTTCATCAAAAATATTTTTGATTTTTGGGAAAAATTTTGTCCAAAACAATGCAAGGACGGTAGTACCAAGAAATATGGTTTTGATAACATATTTTGTTCGTAAGAAAAAGTAAAGAAATGGAATCATGACATCTGTGCCCAAGAATGTTCCATTGTGCGCAAACGAGGGGGTCCTATTAAGGCCACATCCAGGGGGGGGGGTTAAACCGCCTCCAAAATTTAATTCCGACTCGTAGAAACGTAATCAAAAAGGATATAAACGATCTTTGATATTTATCAGGGCTACAGTATTTTCACAGAGGTTTCTTGTTTGTAAATAATCTCCATTTGCTGCCAACCCGATACAGGGAATATAAATGCAATATCAAGTTTCCCTTGATTCTAAACACTAAGGATTACAAACAAAAATGCAGAGACCTCAATCCAAACCTACAAATGTAAATTGGCTGAAGTTATTCAAAAGGTGGTATTTGACATTTTCCGTCAAAGGCCAAAACTAAATAGCAGTGAAATCAAAATGAACTAATTAGCTTAAAGTTTAATCAACAATTAAATTATAAGATTAAATCAAATTAATAGATGAAAATAAATTAAAAAATAAAGTAAACTTAAACAAAAGTTAAAATTTAATTGAACTTAAGGTCTACGACAATTTTTAACCTGAATTCTCATGCTGAAAATTCTATAACAAATACTTCAATCAGTTTTCTTGTATATTAATTAGTCCCTGAGATACTTAGATCTTTCCTTTATTTCTAGAATGTACGATATTCTCTTTTATCATTTTCGTTATAGTTAAAAACTGAAGTTTTGGTATCAACATTTTTTTATCTTATTTTTAACACCCAAATAAGCTTTCAATGTACAAGCCATCGATTAATGACAATGACAGTGAGCTAAATGACATTGTCTTACTAATGACAATAACAGTAATTTTAATGACATAAAAACTAATGACAGTCAAAAACCTCAATCCCCTCCTTCATATTATATAACAAATTTAATTACTGTATTTTTCAATTACTGCTTTTGAATTATCATTAGCTCACATGAATTATGACCAAATTCTAGTTTGTCAAAACAGTTGTAACCGGGTAAATTATTGGAAAGCCGGAAGAGAATATAGAAAAAATAAAAACGTTAAAATCATACAGAAAGCCATAAAGTTGAAATATTTGCGGAAAATAACAAGAAAATATTAGAAAGCTATAAGAGAATATAGAAAAATAGTAAAGCTGACATCATACAGAAAGCCATGAAGTTGAAATGTAAAGCCCAAAAAACAGAAAATGGAAGGAGGAGCATAAGGAGACAACAGGGAAAAATTTCACAAATAGAAAAAAGGGAAAGATCAATGCAGCCGAAACTGTTATTAATTTAGAGTTAACCAAAACAGTGGAATATCCTTATGCCCAAATCCAGTTTCTTATCAAAAAATTAGTTAAAATTTATCTCTCCCAATAGTCCGCTGTACATCTTCATACGACTACGTTTCTGACTTGAATTGATAGGAAAGACCTTTCAATCCAGAAAATATTGCGGAAATTTTACTTTGAGATTTTTCTTTATTTTTATTCGTTTTTCCTGAAAAAAAGGGGCGTTTCTGCATGACCGATTTTGGATATGCTATTAAAAAACATTTCTTAACATTTTGGTATTAAAAACATTTCTGTTGCTCAAATGCATAGGTTTGGCCTTTTTTTGCAGTTTTAAAACTGACTAAAAAAGGGATCATTGCTTTTATTAATGAAACATCCTAACAAAATGAGCAACTTTATAAAATTTGAGTGGATGGAACTGAGGACTAATAGCTATAGATTATTTGTCAATAAAGAAAATTAATATGTGATAATTTTGGCGAAATCACAGTCAACAAGTTCAGAATAGGCGTGCTTTTTTGTTTTCTAATACCCCTCCCCCCTCCGTCATTTAGGTCTAAATCTTGTATTTCTAGTCTATAGATTTGACCCTTTTTAGATCCGAATTTTGCTTCGAAAACCAATTTTCATATTCTAATTCGACAGCCATTAAAATGTCATCATGTATACAAATATTTGCTTCGCTTCTGTTCCTAGCTTCGCTTTTGTGGCCTTTATTCCCTTATTATTTAGCCTTTTTCTGTAGGTCGGTACCGAATAAGATGGGAAGATGTGGTAAGAAATGACTTGAAAGAAATTAGGGGGGCTTTGGATAGACTGTGATGGAGGAAGAGCTTATGCAGCTGTGTGTGGGTGAGTTATTAGTAGTAGTAGTAGTATTTGCTTATATTTTAGAAGACTATATCGTAACAGTAATAGAAGCTCATCAGCAGTAAATGGACAGAGGCATATCTTGTGTAAGACAAAGTAAAAGATAATTGCGATTTTTCTGCATCATACGAGCGATTTTCAAAGTTCCATATGTGTTTTGTTTTAGAAAATTAAACGTGTAGTTCCAGTTGTTTTTTTTACATAAATAGCAGCATGTGGGAGCACAGAGTTGCGACAGATGGGTGGGGACATATTTGCCTTGGCAGCCTCTATTCGCTATAGTTCACTTTTATGGTCTTTATTCACTAGATGCATTTGGAAAGGTGGATTTGCTTTTTAGAACATTAAATAAAAAAGAAAAAATTTTTTCAACTGAAAGTAATCATCAACAATAAAACTTAAAACAAACAGAAATTATTACGTATATAAATGGGGTTGCCCCTCCTCAACACTTCGCTCTCTACGGTAAAGTTTTTTTAGTACTCTTAAAAAAGCGTCTCAATGTTCTAATTAAATGGCCCTTGTGTTTTAGGAGTCATTATTAAAGAATTGGGACAAATTCAAACTTTAGCGCAAAGAGCGAGGAGTTGAGGAGGGGGCAATCTCCTTTATGTACGTAATAATACCTGTTCATTTTCAGTTTTAATATTACTCCTTACTTTCAGTTGAAAAATGCCTGATCATTTTTTAAATAATACCACAAAATCTGGCCCCACCTCCACGGAGAAACCCCTACCCACGGAAATATCCTCTAGGCAATTCAATCCCGGTGAACGTTCACCCTGGACAATTACTCTTAACCACCCTGCGCGTAAAAATGAGACGGAAAACAGAAAGCAAGACATATAAAAATAATTTTTTATTAGAATTCTGGCAAATTCCCTCAGTGTATAATTTCCCCTGACACGTTCACTTTTTGGAAAGTTCCCTCCCCATGGAAAATCCCCCCGTGGAAAATCCCCCAGCAGAAAATGTGTCCCCCCCCACCCGAAAATGTATGTCTACATCCCAATAACAAATACTATGCGCAAACAATGGACAAATTTAATAACTTAAGACCTTTCCCCTGGGACTGGGGGGGTGGGGGTGGGTAATTATACCCAAAGGCAAAGTTATTAGGCTTTTGAACTATGATGAACAAAATGGCTATCTCATAGGGGTAGGGGGCTTAGTTGCCCTCCAATTTTTTTGGTCACTTAAAAAGGGCATTAGAACTTTTAATTTTCTTTAGAATTAGCCCTCTCCCAATATTCTAGGACCACTGGGTCGATAATCAGAGGTTATGAGCCTGAGATAATTTGCCTGATTTTCAAAAAAAGGGGGGAACACCCTCTAAAAGTCATAGAATGATAATGAAAAGCACATCGTCAGATTCATCGCATCAGAGAACCCTATTGTAGAGGTTTCAAGCTCTTATCTATAAAAATGTGGAATTTTGTATTTTTTGCCAGAAGAAAGATCTTGGATGCGTGTTAATTTGTTTTTTTGTTTGTTTTGTTGTTGCTGTTTTTTCCCCAGGGGTGATCGTATTGATTCATTTGTCCTAGAATATTGGGAAAGGGCTCATTTGAACGGATACTAAAAGTTCTAGTGCCCTTATTAAGTCACCAAAAGATTGGAGGGCAACTAGGCCCCCTCCCACTATCCTTTTTTCTCAAAGTCGTCCGATCAAAATTTTGAGATAGCCATTTTGTTCAGCATAGTTGAAAAGCCAAATAACAATGCCTTAGGAGATATCATAACCCTCCACAGCCCCTGGGGAAAGATCTATAGGCTACAAATTTGTCCATTGTTTACGTATAGTATTTGTTATTGGGAAGTATACATACATTTTCGGTTAGGGGGAGAGGAAGAATTTTCTGCTGGTGGAATTTTCCACGGGGATAATTTTTCCATGGGGAGGGAAGTTTCCAGGGGGTGAATTTTTCTGGGGAAATTTTACACTGTGGGAATTTACCAGAAGTCCTATACAAAATTATTCTTATGTCTTGCTTTCTCTTTGCCGACTCAATTTTACGCGTGGAAATTTTAAGTGTAATTGTCCTGGATAGATTTTCAGCAGGATTGAACTGTCTAGAGAATAAATCTGTGGGGAGGAGGGATTTCTCCGTGGAGGCTTAGTCAGATTAACTGGCATTATTTAAAAAACGAACAGAAATTAAATAAAAATACAAGTTTCTTCAACTGAAAGTAAGGAACAACACTAAAACTTAAAACGAACAGAAATTAATATGTATTTGAGGGGAGTTGCTGCTCCTTAACACCTCGCTCTTTACGCTAAAATTTAAATCATGTTATAATTCTTTAAGAACGACCTTTGAAACACTATGTTCGTTTAATTAGAACAATAAGAAGCTAAATAACTTTAGCGTAAAGAGCGAGTTGTTGCAGAGGAGCAATTTCCCTCAAATACGTAATAATTTCTGTTCGTTTTAAGTTTTAATGTTGCTGCTTACTTTCAGTTTAAAAAACTTGTTTTATTTTATTCAGTTCCCATTAGTGTCGCCTGCCGAAGCGTTAAATTGAATAGGTAGGACTAATTAGTCAAATTTGACATCGTTTTCTTCCATAAAAATTTGAACATTAGCAATATACTGATTCCTAAAGACATCCATACCTTTCAAAGAAAAGCCGCACTTTATTAACCTGGTGGCCATATATGTTTTTAGCCTAATTAAGGCTGATTTTTCACTCACGACCTCACGTTCAGTCTTTTTCTCAAATACGTAATAATTTCATTCGTTTATAATTTTTAAATCAGGAAGAACAGTTGCCATAATGAGACAAGTCTCCAAAAAATTTCATGGACAATCATTTATTTTTATTTAGTAAATGACGAAAATGGAATTTAGTTTGCCGAATTTAGTTTCTCGCATAAACCTCATTATGCTTCCTCACTATCTCCTTTTTGCAAGCAGGCACACAGAGAAAAAAACATTCCCCTTGGGAAAACCTGAAATCCAAGAAAAGGATATAAGAATCTGCCTAGTTCATAAATAGGTAAAGAAACAAATATATGATTGAAACAATAGCAGTAGCCAATACATGTATAACAGAAAATCAAGGCCGTATCCAGGGGGGGGGGGGGTTACCCGGTTTGAAAACCCCCCCCCCCGAAATTTTTGACCGAGTCGAAAATTAGTAAAACCTTAGTAAATATTAGTAAAATTAGTCGAAAACCGAGTCAAAAATTAATACCCCCCTCCGAACCAAAATCCTGGATCCGCTCTTGCAGAAAATAATCTTAGCATAATAAAAAAAAAATGGTCAAACATATTCAAATTGGATTTTGCAGCAGGTAGGAATTACTATAAAATTATAAAAAGAAAAAAGTTGAAACGATAGTTTTGTTTGTTTTTAGCCTAATTAAGGCTGATTTTTCACTCACGTTTAGTTTTTTTTATTATTTCGACGCCAGCTACAAACAAAAATACAAAGCGCACATGGAGGTATTAAAAACTGAAATCTTAAATTGTACTTATTTAATGAAATATAATTTCATTTCATTTTTTCTCATAATTTATATAGAGCTGCGCACGAAGCTTAATTTATTTTATTTTATTTAATTTTTGAATGAAGTGTTAATTTGTGAACTGTTAATTTATTATCTATTGAATGAAGTGTTAATTTGTGTGGTAATTTTGATTGAAGGCCTTTACGTATTTGTTCGTTATATAGTTTAAGATAATTTTATGGCCTGTTGATTAGCGGTTATTATTTTTATTTATTTCTTTTTTTACTCTTCGTATTCGGAGGAAATAAAAAGTTTGAATTGAATTGAATTACTAAAAATAGGCATTTTTCATGAAAAAGACTTCGATGTGAAGTTATGGAGTTTTCGGTAGTAGCGCGTTCCAAGTTTAAAAAAAGGACAAGTTGGCAGCCTAAAATAAACAATTTATTATATGCTTATATTTATATTTATAAACTTATAGATTAAATACTTATAAAATAAACTTATAAATTATACTTATATACTTGTAAACTAAATAGTTTATTATTTATTTTATACTAATATATACTTATAAAATTACAAACTAAATACTTTTAAACTAAACATATAAACTTATAAACTATACTTATATACTTATAAACTAAATAATTTATTATTTATTATGTACTTATAGTTACATTTATAAACTTATAAACTAAATACTTATAAACTACACATGTAAAATTATAGGCTGTACTTATATACTTATAAACTAAATATTTTATTATTTATTATATACATACTTATATTCACATTTATAAACTTATAAACTA
Organism: Artemia sp. Qi Xiang Cuo; assembly: GCF_049724085.1. Taxonomy (NCBI): domain Eukaryota; kingdom Metazoa; phylum Arthropoda; class Branchiopoda; order Anostraca; family Artemiidae; genus Artemia; species Artemia sp. Qi Xiang Cuo. The sequence goes on along the minus strand of NC_142808.1, from coordinate 48,476,103 downwards.
AATGCTTATAAAACTATAAACTATGCTTACATACTTATAAACTAAATATTTATAAACTATGCTTATATAATTATAAACCAAATAATGTATTATTTACAATATACTAATATTTGTATTTATAAACTTACAAACTAAATACTTATAAACCAAACTTATAAACTGCACTTAAATATTTATAAACTAAATAATTTAATATTTATTATATACTTATATTTATATTTATAAACTTATAAACTAAATACTTATAAACTAAACTTGTTCAATTATTTATTCTCGTGGTTTGGTCTGGGAGATATTGGGATACTTCCCTATGAACATCAAAAGAAAAATCTTCGAAAACTGCTTTTTCAGTTAGGAATATACCTAAGACGGGTTCAGGGGTTGAATAATATTTTAATGCCCTTGGTATTTTAAGAGCCTTGTTGTCACAATATGTTTTAAAAGTGTTTTTAAAAATGTGTTTTTTTAAATATGTTACAAAAGTTTTTCTTTCAACCGAAAGTAAGGAGCACTGTTAAAATTTAAAACGAACAGAATTTATTGAGTATGTGAGGGGAGTTGCCCCTTAACAGCCCTCGGTCTTTACGCTAAATTTTGACTTTTTGTCACAAGTCTTTAAGAAAGACTTCTAAAATACAAAGGCCGTCGAACCTGAATGAGATAATTTTTTTAAGAACTTTAAGATCTTCAAACAGTTCGTGGCAACGAGCTGTAAGTAAGGAGCGACCCGGCTCAATAGTAACCAAAACTCTAGAAAACGGAATTTTGATACCAATAGATGTATCAAAAGAATCGGCTTATCATGCTTATTTTAAACACATAAGTTTCATTAAGTTTAGTCCTACCGATTAAAGGCTACGAGCCTGAGAAAATTTGCCGGATTTTGAAAACAGGAGGAAACAGCCCCTAAAAGTATCAGAATTTTAATGAAAATTCCACCATCAGATTCAGCGTATCGGAAAACCCTATTATATTGGTTTTAAGCTCCTATCTGCAAAAAAGTGGAATTTTGTATTTTTTGCCAGAAGAAAGATCACGGATGCGTGTTTATTCGTTTGTTTGTTTGTTTTTTTCTTTGTTTGTTTTTCCCAGGGGTGATCGTGACGACCCAGTGGTCCTACAATATCGTGAAAGGGCTCATTCGAACGGAAATACAAGTTCTAGTGCCCTTTTTAGGTGATCAAGAAGATTGGAGGGCAACCTGGCCTCCTCCCTCACCCCGTTTTTCCGAAAGTCGTTCAATCAAAATTTTGAGATAGCCATTTTGCTCATCATAGTTAAAAGGCCCAATAACTCTGCCTTATGGATATGATATTGGGAAGTTAGTCATACATTTTCGGGTGTGGGGGGGGGCAACTATTCTGCTGGGGGTTTTGCCACGGGGAAATTTGCCAGAGTTCTTATACAAAATTCTTTTTATATGTCTTGCTTTCTCTATTCCGTCTCAATTTTATGCGCAGAGTGGTTAAGAGTAATTGTCCGGGGTAAATTTTCACCGGGATTGAATTCTCTAGATGATATTTCCTTTGGGAGGGGGAGTTCAAAGCCAGTTTGAAACCCCCTCCCTCAATTTAGACTAAACTTTGATTTTTCAATTTCAGACTAGTGGGAAGCTTTTGCAAAAAAGAAAAGAAAAAGGAAACGTGGTTTTATAAAAGGCAATGTGCTGGATATGATACATAATTCAAATCCAAATAAATAGTGAATCAGTTAGTGAGTGAGTCCGGGAGTGAAAGAGAAAGAGGGAGAAAGCGAGTAAAAGAGAGAAAGAGAGGGAAAGAGAGCAGTGGCGTCAATCCATTGAAATAAAGGGTTGGAAAAAATATATTTTTCGAAAATCGAAAAAAAACAATTTTTCAATGAAATACCAAAACATTTCTCAAAACTGGGGAGGGGACAAAATCTGTGGGTAAAAATCCCTGCCCCTCCCTCCTCAGTGACACAACTGAAAGAGTGAGAGATATAAACAGAGAGTAAAATTTTTGCCAGCCCAGCACTCAGGTTTGGGTATGCGAGACGATCTGCCAGTTTTCACGCATTTTCCTAAGATTTCTTATAGGCCCCCCTTTTCACAATTTTTACCGATTTACTTCCCCAATTCCACCCAGGAATAAATTTCTATAGGCGGAGGCGTATTGACGTTTGCCACCACTAAATGTAGCTAAGCTTTTCCGGTTGAAGGCTATTTCCAAATTAAACTAGGATTTACATTGCCGTGCATACGATTAAAGTGGGACACTTAATTTAATTTTTATAGCTTCAACATAGCAAATTTTAACGCTTAAACAGCTGTTTTGTCCTCTGGATTATTAAATTTTATAGTACGCAAAATGGCCCACCGCATGCGCGAAATTACTTTGCTTTGTAATTTTGTGAATTGCTTACTAATGAGATAGAATTGTTCAACATAATTGGCTAGCCTTAATGGTCTTCTGGATCATATGTTCTCAACCGGGATGCCAGGATACTCTAACTTGTTATAAAAGGTAGGAGTAATAACAAAACGTTCCGAAATTCTTAAGGCTTTACCCACTCATCCCATCTCCTAAAATACTCAATAGAGCTATTGTGAGTTATGGAGCAGATGATGTTAGTTTGTAGGCTACCACCACAACAATTACCAGCCATAATAATGGCGGGTAAGTTTTAGAAAAATGGTTGCCCATGGCAGGAGCGTCATTTGGGAGGGGACAGGAGAGGGGTAGTTGTCTCCCAATAATGTGGAGAAAAAATTATTGCATATCCCATGTCCCTTGAATATCCAGATTTGGACCCCTCTTGTCCCCCAACAAAAATGCTGGAGATTTGCCCCTGGCCCATGGTGAAACATCAGGGGGGTGGGTATGACCGTGTTAAAAAAAAACAAGTGTAAAGGCCGTTATGAAATAATCAACCGGAATCTTTAATAATACAATTAATAATAATAATAAAAATAATAATAATAATAATAATAATAATAATAGACGTTTCTTCTCCCCGACACCACCGATTGTTGTGCATGTAACTTAAACTCCTAGTAGATGGGAACTTCCTGGGAGGGTATAAAGAGGGAGGCTTTGAACGGATTAGGATGGAAAAGAAGCGTACGTAGCTGTGCTGGCCTCAGGTGGCTTGTTGCTGCGGTGAGTAGTTATTAGTAGTAGTAGGAATAGTAACTTCACCTCCGTTTAACTCTTTTTCATTCACTCAAACCCATTTAACCAACCCCCAGTCAACTCATCTCCATCCAGCTCAATCCCCGTTTTTTTTTCTAAAGGATGATCGTATCGAACCCAATGGTTATAGAATATTAAAAGAGGACTTTTTAGAAAGAGTCTTCTACATAAAGAAAGAGCTTTATACCGCAAACGTCCTGTCGACCCTTTTAAGAAGCAGAAAAGATTGTGTTACAGCAAAGTGGTGTTTTCAGTAATTTTGTAGGGCGAGTGAAAATTGGCCCACAAAGGAGCAAAAATGTCAGCGAGTGAAAATTTGTGACAGGAAATCGGTTCAAAATTATTGAAAAACTTTATATTGAGCTTTCCAGTTTCAGATACAGTAATGCCGCCAGAAAATTTCTCGAGCTGGAGGGAGGCCATGGGTTGGAAAAGTGCTCCCAGGAGCTTTATATGCCGAGATTTAAATGGTAATATATCACATTTTCCTATTACGTACATAGTTTAAGGCTTCTTGTTTCCCGGGTATTTCCCCTTGTTGACGTCCATGGGAATATCCCTATAGAAAGGATGTTTTTAAAGAATTAACGTTGAAACAATAGAAATAATGAGTCTATAGCTGATTTTGATCTTTCATACATCTTTCCTAGCAAATTTTTTGAGGGGTGCAAAGTTCCAAGGATGATGACTGCTTTTGAAGCATAGGTATGTAAGAAAACAGGGTTTGAGGGAGGGGGTAATAACCCTTCTTCAATTTTAAAAAAGTCTTGGAGCAAACAGCTAGTAAGCGCAAACTGTAAATAAAGAGCAGCCCTTGTCAACAGAAACCTAAACAGTAAATACGGAGTTAATATTCATGCCGATTCTGACTATGCAAAATCAATTTATTCTAAAGTTGTTCCTTAAATTCTAGTAGCCCATAATCTGACTACCCCAAAATGGGTGGGAACTTGATGAAAATAATGCAATGAAATTCACTGTGTATGAGAGCCCTAAAAGCAATACAAAATGCGAAATTTCTCCTTTATTTATTGGATAATCTTTACCTCTGATCTCCCTTCATTAGAAAGAATATATGTATATAATATATATATATATATATATATATATATATATATATATATATATATATATATATATATATATATATATATATATATATTATTTTCATCAATGAAAATGGAGAAAAAAAGTAAGAAAACTAACAAAGGAGTATGTGAAAGCCTCCGCCTCTTTTGATTTTATAAAAAAAAATTACCATTCTGGAAAATTTATGATGTTTTCTATTACAAAAAAAATGTTTTCAAGCCTTAGCTTTCATGGAAAATTTCTACAAGCACCATTGATATCAAGGTTTTTTCTTTATTTTTATTTTTTATATGTATTTTTTTTATTTAATAATTCAGCAAATGTACCTACAAAAGTTAAGAAAACCTTTATGACGCTATTTATGACAATTATAAATATAATTGAAACACCCACTTCATTTTATGGCTTAATGACATTACGCTTAATGACTTTATTTCAATACTCAGGTTGTACTACATTAGGCATTTAATAAATATAGACCATCTTTTATGATTCTCGTTCAGCATTACCATGGCGCCTATCGCTGAAGTAAATAAAAGGCTTCTTCAAATACTGGAAACTCAAGAATATCTAAATAAATCATATGGTTCCTTTTATTAGATATTTTTTTATAATACACAATGAATTTATTATTAATTCACGTGATGATATATTAAATTCTAATTGCAGAGAAAATATCCAACTCGTAAAAAAAACCTTTAAATTCATAGGAATGAAAGTAAGATGCATAAAAATTTACCTACACTGGTGAATACCCTGCATGATAAGAGAGTGCTGAAAGATCCAAGGGCATCAGCAATCGACACTTCTGGTTGTGTCGGTGTCAGGGCTGCCACCTGTAGCACGGAAGTGCTATTTTAAAACTGTTTCATTATATGTAGCCCTGTAGTACGTGCTCAAGGTTGCTATAATAGTGTTAAAATAACAAGAGAATGCTAATTTAACACTGTTTTAGCACTATTACAATATTTTTTTTTACTATAGCACAGAAAATCGCTGTGTGGCACGCACATTCGGGCAGCTGTAGGCACTTTAGGAACTGACCGTGGTGAGAACGCTGGACAGTGTTACGTGGCCTGTCAGTTTGGAAAAATAAAAAAAAATGTGAGCTGCTTCAGGATCAAGCGGATCACTACTAATACTCACAATTTACATGATTATTAATTAAGGACGAGCAGAGATTAAATATAAATAATAATATGTTCAAATGAAGGTAAAGAGTAAACGTAAGACCAATAGAAATGATTTTGGAGATGTTAATCGCTCAATACTTCACTCTCTATGCAACTGAAAATGCGTCGTTTTTAACACAAGAGCATAAATTGTCATAACATTGCTCGGAGCAAAGGCTCATAGAATTGTATTTACTTTTAGTAATGGAATTTTCGATGTAAATTTTTTGAATGGCAATCAGCAAGGATAACAAAACTGTGAGCTGGATATGTGTTCCGGATTCTAAAATTCTTTCGTATAATCAATAGTAAAAAAAAAAAGTCCAATAGAGCTGCGGGATAGTATTATTGTTAAATCAAGATGGTTGCCACGACATAAAGAATGTTTCTTATGCATTTGTTCTATAAGCCTAAAACGATATTAACGAGAGACCAAGAATCTTATTAAAAAGAGGCATAGGCCAAGCATGTCGGAAAAGTGTCAAAATGAAACACTAATTCTATTCATGATATACACAGATATACGCTTTACGCGGGAGTCTTTACAAAATACTTCTCATTCAAATTCAACGGCCCTTGAGTTTCAGGAGTCACTCTCAAAGTCAAGCTTTAGCGTAAAATACAAGGATTGAGAAGGGGGTAGCCACCCTCATTTGCAAAATAATTTTAATGTTTTTTGGATAATTGTTCTTTAAATAATTTCTGATGTTTTTTTTTAAATCTTAATAGGAAATCCCCTCCTTTGAACCCCCGAGAATATTTCCTTCCCATGGAAAATTTTCCTGAGAGAAAATTTAACCGCGTGAAATTCCCGCCCCTATGCCCGAAACAATACGCTTATATTTTCCAAAAACAAACACTATACGAGGTGTAGGAGGGGGCTAGATGTCCTCTGATATTTTTGGTCCCTTGAAAAGAGAACTGGACCTAGTAACCCCGGTTGAATGATAGCCCTCCCAATCTTCCAGGACCGTTGATTTCATACGACCCCCTCTGAGAAAACAATACACATACATCAGTGATCTTTCTTCTGGCAAAAATAAAAAAATTCATATTTTTCTAGGTAAGAGCTTGAAATCTCTACACCAGTGTTCTCTGATACACTGAATTTAATAATGTGATCTTCATTAAGATCGCTTGACTTCTTAGGGGTGCTTTCCATCTTTTCAAAAAAGCAGGCGTTTTCCATCTTTTCAAATTTTCTGAGGCCGAAGCTTTTGAGTACATTTTTGGAATCAGCATAAAAAAGCCAATTCTTTTGACGTGTTAATTATCACAAAAATTCCATTTTTAGAGTTTCGTTTACTATTTAGCAGAGTAACTCCTTACTTGTAGTTCGTTGCCACTAATTGTTTGATAGTATCTTCAGAGAGGGCATTGTTGAGTTCGTAACAGTATATGTACCAAAAAATTAATAGGATGGATTCTTTTTCAAATAATTGGGAGTGAATATTCGAATACAGGCAGAGCGCAAAAAAGTTGAAGAAACTGACATTTAAAAACTTGTAAGCAAGTCAAGGCTAAAATATCACCTTAGTATACGACGTTTTGAGCTTGTCATTTTTGAAACCGCTGATTATTAAGAGAAAGGAAGACAATAGCTTCTACACCTACACCAGCCATTAGGTTCCGCGTGTAACATTAGTATAACAGTGGTTAACATCCCTGTAATGATGAGACCAGGGCTGTCACGAGAATTTAACAGTATTCTCTTGCGAAAAATCTCAAGGTTAAAAAGTTCTAAAAAATTAAATACCGATAACACAAATAAAAAATATAAACAAATTCTAAGATACTAAATAATAATAATATTTATGCTTACTATACTTTTTGAGGGAAATATATATATGCAAATTATAGGCCTATATATATATATATATATATATATATATATATATATATATATATATATATATATATATATATATATATATATATATATATATATATATATATATATATATATATATATGTATATATATATATATATATCCCAAGATCCCAAGCTTAGGAATGAAATCCAGAAATTTTGGGGAGAATCTTCAAGTAGACAGGTAGCCTACGTACAAAGGAGTTTAAAATTATTATCTGTTGAAGGGAGACTACGTTCAAAGGATGTTTACCTGAATAGATGCTAGGCCATGTTGCCATATTGTAGACAACAAGGTTAGCAATAGTTTAATTTCAGTCACTCTCATGGCGTTAATCCTCTATCCAATAGGTCATCATCCATAATTACCTGCAAGTTAGGATAATGAGGACTAATGAAAACAAACCTTAGATTTTACAAAAAAAAAGAAGAACGGAGCGAGAAGGAGAAAAGGAGAAATAAAGTGGAGTGAAAGAGAAAAAAGCTGATACAAAATTAAACGTATTAAGAATTCCGGAGCCAATAAATTATTTCTTGGGCCAAATTCAATTTATTGTTGGCCTAAATAAAGTGAAATATGGTCTTAAGTGACAGTTCTGCAAGACGTATTTCCTATCAACCATCTTAAACCAAAACTGTTCTATTGTTAGTTCAATTCATTATATCTAATTTTTATCGGTTCTCAAGATCTATAGAAGTTTCGATCTTTTTATCTTTTGTATAATATACGCTGCGTAACAAAGCGCATTTTGAGTTACCACAGACGAGATAATTCTAAAGTACCATGGAGATCAAAACAAAAACATTTTTTCCCCCTTAGGGAAAAAATAAGCATTTTTGCCCCCTTAGCACCCATCTTAAAGGTGTTCCCGTAATTTTTAAACAATATCCGTAATGAAGTAAATTTTTCCCTGTTTTACCGAATCTCAACCCCCCCCCCCTCTCAGGAAAAAAATCGTTAATATTTAGGTAAAGCAAATAGGTAACCGACAACGTCAATTATTTGAAAACGAAACCTCGCTTTTCGGGACATAAATAATGTCTCCTTTTTCAGCACGCGGATTTTAAGATTTTAGCCTTACAAGAAGGTATGAAACCCATAGCTTCCTCAAAATTTTACATGTCGGCTGTGGCAAACCAAAAGGCGGTAAGTGACATGTTCTCGAAAAATGAGTTTTATACCTATCCCCACTAAACAGAACACGCTCGCTCGATTGGTCTATTCAGAATGTGCGTATCTTCTTCCCGAGATATTCAAAGCTTTGTGATCCGTTAAAAAGGCGTTATGTGCATTTCTCGGGCTGTCTTGCAGGCCAAAAGGAGTTAAGTTCACCGACGGGCAAGTCCTGCACTTATCTCCTTTTGGTCTGCCGTGGATACCAGTAAAACAAGTTTTCAAGTAGTCGCTTATCGCCTTTTGGTCGTCCACGCCGGGATTTTTTCGTCACTTCCATTACTGTCTGAAGAAAAGAAGAAAACTAGACTATGCAAAATGAACAGAGTAAAGCGCCTTTTAACTTAAGCTCTGAAAACGGCCCTGAAAAGCTCTGAAAACGATACAATGCACCATATACTAGGTATATATCAAGAGAAATTTCAGTTAAAGGTATGTGGGAAGATTTTAGGGAGCGATTCCCTGAAGAGAATTGTTTGTTACGCAGCTACGGAGAGATGTTGAGAACGATGAAGATCTCCAACAAAATGCCAAAGTCAGACGTTTGTGAGTATTGCGATGTTTTTAAGTTGAAGGATAGCGAAGGCTCCGCAACAGATTTAGAAAAACAGGAGTATCAGTTTCATCGGCAGATGGCTGATAAGGCACGAATTCAGCTACAGAGAGACGTGACGGATAGCTTTTCACCAAAAACTTTGGTTTTCACTGTCAATATGCAAAAAGTTCTAATACTCCCAACAATGCCTGCTGTTAAGGAGTCTTTTTTCATGAGCCACCTGATGTGTTTCAACGAAACGTTTGTGCCTACAAAAAGTCAAACCACAAGGTCGGCTCATCTTTCAGCCTATTGCATTGTCTAGCACGGGGCAACTTATGGAAGAAGTGTAGAAGCAGTTGCTTCAGCTTATCATGCACTTATTGACGAGCATAGGGACACAGATGAATTCATATTTTATGCCGACAACTGTAGTGGACAAAACCATCAAGTATTTGACAAAAGGTCATACTCATATGTCTGCCGATGGACTCCATGGACTTATCGAGGCTAAAATTAGGAAGAACAGAAATGTTGAGGACTTTGGCGCTTTGAAGAAGCTGATGGAAGATTCCAAGGAAAATACTCGCGTCAGGGAGCTTTGCCTCAGTGACTTTCGCGAATGGAAAAACGAAAAGTCCTCCAAAAAGAAGAAAGATAACCAACCGGTGCTACTACAGAAAGTAGTTGAAGTTGTGTTCAAAAAAGGTGAATCCTCTATGTTTTATCGTGAGGATTTTGAGCAGGAGCTTGTCTCTTACGATTTCCTTACAGCTGCAGCGAAGAATGAACTTGGTAAAGGATTGCCAAAGTCTCTGAAACAACCGAGGGAATAAATGCCTCGAAAAAAGGTGAGATCATGACAAAGTTGATACCACACATGAGAGACCAGAGATCCAGAGAATTCTGGAAAAAGATAGCAATGGAAGACAACGCATCTGACCTCACTTTTGAGGGTTGTGAAGAATAAGATGGACTATAATGATGTTTGCTTTTTTGAGTTCCTAAAAGTTTAATTGAAGTCGAATGTTGTTCTGTTTTCTGGTCAGTTTCCAAATAACCGAACAATTCTTTTATACGTTCTTTTACATTAAAATAGTTGAAGTTATGGTTCTAAGAATGTGATACATAGGAGAAGTTTCTGCGTGATTTTGACCCCTGCTTTCTGCGTTTCACAGGCGTGGGTGGCATCAAAGAGGGTAGTTTTCAACATGATCTATTCAGTGAGTAAGAAAAAAAAAAAAAATGTCGGTAAAAAAGTTTAATAGCTGAAAACATTGTCAAAAATTAATTTTTTTCGCATTTAAATTTAAACGGCAAAATGGCACATACCTCTTTTTGGTATGCCGAAAAACGTGACAAAAGGAGATAAGTGCCAAAAGTAAATGGAAAGTTGGATTTTTGAAAGCACCACGTGATTCAGCACGAAAAATTACGTCTGGTCATGTTCAGAAATGATTCCCAGCAACTTATTTTCCTAGTTTTAAATTGGGTTATTTGTTTAAAACGTTTTTCGCGTCTCCTGTGTAATTTACAAAGTGTCACTTACCGCCTTTTGGTTTGCCACAGCCGATGTGATCGGTACTCAGCTAATATATGTTACACCTTGTTCGCTACTTCTCAGCCAAATCTACTCAAAGACTTAACCAAACCGAAGGAAAAAACATCACCATCATTTTCTGAGTTATTTGACAGCGAAGGGCACCTAATTCTAGAAATCATGTACATCAGACGGCGTGTGGTGGAAGTGTACCACTGGTGGCGGAAGCTGTGCAAGGCATTGGGGAACTATACGGCATACTTGACGTTCTGAGATGTACAACATGTGTGGGAAAGTGAGCCTCCAATGATCTTCTAAGAGCTCTTCTGGTATTAGTTTAGAATCCAGTAAACACGCGAGAAAGACCGCATCGAAATCTCAAAGATACTTAATGAAAAATAGGTTATCGCTGCTTAGTGAGCTATTGCTCACTCCGTGACAAATATTTAAACTTTAGTTTTTTGGGGTTGAAGGCAAGAGCGGATCCAGGATTTTTGTTGGGGGGGGGCTTACTAATTTTTGACTCGGTTCTCGACTAATTTTACTAATTTTTACTAAGGCTTTACTAATTTTTGACTCGGTCAAAAATTTCGGGGGGGGGGGGTCAAACCGGGTACCGGATACGGCCTTGGTTGAAGGGGCGAAAAATAGGTACCTAGATTATGTTAGGTTACGTATTTAATGTATGCTTTGCTTTACCCCCACCCCCTAATGTGCAAATATATAGCCCAAATTTGTTTCTGAACTATTATATTTTCATCCTATTTTGTTTTATTTCATTAGCATTAACGAAACTTCACTTATCGCGTGTTTACTGGATAACAAGTGTTTAGCGGTACTAAACAAGTACCGCTCTTCTACGTTTGAACTAAATCTAATTTTCAGTGTCAATTTTCAGCCGAATCTAATTTTCAGCGTCACTTTTGAGCCAAATCTAACCCAAACAATCAAAGCAAAGGAAAAAAAAAATGTTCATTTTTCTGATTTATTTGACAGCCAAAATATTCCCACGAAAACTGTGTTTGACATCCATCAATTTAAAAATGTGTTAAAAATGCAAGCAGGTAATGAAAAGGTATCATCCAAGAGCTCTTCAACTGTCAAAAACTGCCTAATAAGGGAAATTTCAGAAATAGGCGGATGACAAATGTGATAAATGTTTGTAAACACAAACAGTTTAAAAGTAAACCACTTGACAAAGCGAACAAACATCAGAAAGATAGCAGAATGCGCTAATCACTCTCGACCATCGACAAAAGTGATTTGTCTCGGCCTATTTATGCTTGTCATTCCCAACTTCGGAGCAAAAGAAATACAACAACAAAAAGAAAAACACACCCTAGGGTGCTGAATAAACGAGCTTAAATAAATACATGTCACATTAACCATTTTGAAAGATGAATAGGTGGGTCGACGAAAAATAGCGCAGATGGCTCTTCCTTAAAACAGCACTGAAAACAAGGAATTTACGACAAATTAAGCCAAAAAAAAACTGGTTTTAATTCTAATAAAGCAGTGAAACAAAATAAATAAAAACAAATCAACACTTTAATTAAAAATTATTCCGAACATTTCGGCCCCAGGTCCGGGCGCCTTTTTCAACGGGAAAAAAGATTTTTTTTAAATAACACACATAGAAAAATCTCCGGAGTGATAAACCCTTGTTTATGCTATGTCCGACATCTAATTACCAGGTAATGGTTATCTGATTTTTGCTTTTATCGATGCGCGTGTCCCAGATTTTAGAACAGTACCGTTGAAAGTCTCATTTATACCCGACTGTGAAGTTCTAAAAATGAGGTACAGAAAAATTTTCAATTTGCGACTTGTCATATCGAGGTCGAGCACCAGGGATATCATGGGTCTCCATTGAAGACCTTAGCAGTGTAGAATACAGGACGAAAATGAATCCAGGGGCTTACAAAAATAAAGCGTGGAGCAAGAAATTTCTCTTCAATTTTCTAATTTGTTTTAATGAAGATACCAAAAAAGATACTTTCAAATTTTTTTTTTTGAGGGGGGGGGGTTATTATTTTGAACTTTATAATGAAAATGCATACAAAAAGCTATTTTTCAAAATCTCGCTCACTCTGCTCCATCCCTCTATTTGGTAGCATCCCTAGTAAAAAGTAAGAAGTATCAGTTATGTAACTTCTGGATATGATACTGAGAAGAAAATAGAAAAAAGCAATATTTTTGCATCTGGTCCCCAAGATAACTTTTTCCAATCTCAAGAAATCAGTTCACGCCAAAAAGGTCCCTCTATAGTCAAGAGCATCCGAAATGATTTTCAACCACTGGTGCTAATAAAATGGTGACATTACCTAAGTTTCACTTTGAGAAGGTTCTTAGACTAAAAACTTCCTGGGGAATAGAAGGGGCAATGCTCTTCTTATAAACTAAGTCGTCTCTCGAAAAATTGAATGATTCACAATTCAAGATTTGCAGCATAGACTTAGCACAATGCTGGTGGCGCAGTTATAGAGGTAATTCAGTGAACCGAAATGACCTATAAAGATTCTGAAAGGTAGCCAAGATTTCTGATGCCTATCAAGAGCTTTGCCATGGTATTTTTCAGAAAAAGGTGAGGGGGGGGAGTAAAACCGGAGGTTCAGTTACTACCATGATCTAAATGGGAGTATTTCTCATTCACCTCTCTTGAAACATTTTTAAAATGGCTTCTTTGTTCCTCAGGGATACGTACCCCTCATGGCTCATACCTTGGTGGTACCGATAAGCAAATATACATATTCGTTTTTACCACAAACCTATGGCGAAAGCTACCACTTGACAATATTCTGACAATATTCTATGGCGAAAGCTACCAATTTGACAATATTCCATGATTCACTTGCGAAAAATTCCAAGATTTAAAAAAGATTCAAAGATTTTAAATAACGCTAGTATATATTTATTAATTTATTAAACTATTTGAGGATAATCTTTATGATATATTTACCTTTACCAATATCCCAGGCTCAGAAATGAAATTCCTAGATTAAAAAAAAGAGGATTTACAACCCTGCCCATAGTTGCTAAGCACAAATTTGTTCTTTGTTGGAATTTTTGCCAGACATGTATGCGATTTTTTTTTGTTCGGGGGATAATAAAAATTGGGAGTATAATAATAAAAACGGAAATTTTATTTGACAGTTTGAATAAGAGGTGTGAAGAAATTCAAGCAGAATTAGGATTCCAAGGAACCCGGAACCCCAGGCCTCTCCCTGAGTATATTACTGCTTTTTACAAGCAGTGAACAGACTCTCCAGAGTAAAATCCTGGCTGCTCCTTTGGTTCAAAATTTGTAGAACGCGTTAGAAAAAGTTGTCATATTGGTGAAATAATTGTGACAACTGCGATTTCATATGTATTTTGAAACTTAGGCCTACTATGTTTTCCGGAAAAAAATCCTATTTACCAGGAAGACTCTAGTTCACGAGTCTGAATACTACTAAACATCATACATCATATGAGAAGATATGATGCACTTGAAATATTTTCAACATGAGAAACTACTTGACGAACTGTACAAAACAATACATTTCTGGAAAAAAATTCATTATCTCCGGATTCACACAGCTGCGTTCACTCTCAGACGCAAAACGGCTCACAAAGTGCATCCAGTATTAAACGGCTTCACATTGCGAACGCAATTCTTCTATGCTAACTAGTTATCTTACTTTGGGTATAACTTTTCAGACTTAACCAAATTTCTTCACACTAGGCTAACCACTGGGAATTTACGAGAAATTTGGCGGAGGGCACAGAAAAATTAGTGAAGCTCTAATCAAGCGTGAAAGGCTTTCTAGGAAGAGTTTATTAATTTATCTTCAAAATTAATTAATTGAATTGAAGTTCTTTTATTCACTTCAAAAATTTTAAAGGCAAATTAAATTTAAGAAGTTAAACTTTAAACTTTAGGAGTTAAACTTTTTCTGGAATCTGACTAGTTTGAGCTAGTCCTCTGTAATAGTACTTATCTATAGGTCCTAACTCAGGTACTTACGCAGGTTATTTTTTGGGGGAGGCAACAACAAAAGGAAAGCAAATTTCGTTCGACAATTTGAATAAGGTGTGCCAAAAATTAGGATTTTTGAGGGGAGAAGTGAGTCATCTATCCCACAAGCGTTCCCAACTTCACTATGCTGAAGATGGGCATATGCCCAGGACTTTTTTTTTCGTGGAGGGAACAAATTATAAAACAAATGTATTTTCTTAATTTGGATAAGAAGTGGCTAGAAATTCAAAGAAAATTTAGGATTTGAGGGGGCCTCGAGTCCTATCCCTCGGAAATACTCCTGACCAAAGGTATCAAAGCTCTGCAATTATAGATTTATATTTTTTTTCATAAACACGTTTAAAAAATGTTAAAACATGTTACTTATTAGAAATTAATCGCTGGGTAAAAGGCAAAAAAAAAATATACATGAGAAAATTATTGTTCTGTAAAGAATCAAACTATTATACTTTTATCTAGAGTGAGATGCACGGAATGAAAACTAAGTAAAAGGGCAATTCTATCTTAATGTACCAAGGACAACGAAAAATAAACTGTTTGAATTAGTTAATTGAAAAACTAAGTGGAAGTCAATTTTTATATTTAAAATATCTCCATATGCAGTCACACAGTTTTGACAGTAGCGGCCGTCAAACTAACAAAAAAAAAGAAAAAGAAGCGAGAATAAATTCAGCCAAAGAAAAGCTAAAAACATTTGGCTTACGAAGGTGTAGCTTTCCCTTGAATATTTATTGTCTTTGGGAATCAGCAGAATGTGAATGCTTAAATTCTTACGGACGAAAGAGTTGTCAAATTTAACTACACGGCTCAACGCGGTAACACTGATGAAAATAAAGTACTAAATCTTTGTACCTAAAACTAAAAACTTTGTAATTGTGACACAACCAAAAGAAAGATCTTAGAATATCGCAGTTTTCAGGTACGAATATACCTAACCTAATTTGTAGTTTTGAAACAACCAAAAGGAAAATCTTAGAATATCACAGTTTTCAGGTACGAATATACCTAACCTAATTTGTAATTTTGAAACAACCAAAAGGAAGATTTTAGAATATCGCAGTTTTCAGGTACGAATATACCTAACCTAAGTCCTGGATACAAAGGCGTTTTATTTGATATCCTGATACTTTAAAGGTCTTTGATTGAAGGTCTCAATTGAACCTATAATCTATAATAGTCAGTAAAGCCAATAAAGACATATTTCCAACTGAAAGCGCTTCCGACAGAATGATTCGCATTCAAGTCTTCAGAGGCTCGACAATGAAGGCACAAGTCGAAGTTAATGAAGCTGAAATCTGAACATATATCATTCTCATTTACACCCCCTTTACTGTGAGCAATGATCCATGAATATTTTGGGTTCCGTTGATATATGTGATGAGAAAAAGAAGCAGATAGACTTTCTTCTTGCTAGAAAGATAGTTGCAATCACCATATTAAGCGGTTTCTAAGTGTTTTGTCTTTCTGGGCGAAATAATCTTATTGTAGTTGCATTTCCATGTGATTTTTTCGGCTTTTAGAAGAGAGAAGAACAATAGAATTCCCATACAGTCAATAATGGGCTTTCTGCCCAATGGGGTATTTAAATCATCTCGGGTTTCTAAATGTAATTTAACCCCGACCTAAAAATCTACTGATATAAGGTATTTGAGTGCACTTGCTCCGATGGCTGAAAGGGTGAAGGACGGGAAATATTTAATTTCATCTTTTGATATTACAAATCTGTGATTTTTTCTTATTGATTATTTTGTCTACGAATTTTTAGTGTTCAGAATAATTTTGAGAATAATCTCTGAAAATAACTGTACAAGCATACAATGGGGATCTCTCTGAGCCCCTTAGAATTTCGGGATCTTTAGCCTCTGATCCGTTCGAGCTGTACTACACTGGTGAGACGTGGCCGTTCAAGGCACAAGGCCGTGTCTTCATTGTGGCTTTTTCCGGCAAATTCACCCGTGCCTTTTTACTTTTTTGGCAGCCCCAGTCTCCATTGGTAATTTTTATCGGTCAAAAAGGTAAATTAGGTGCATTTGAATGGGTTTTTATCAGAAAAATATGTTTTCGATGAAAATTAAGCATTTTCACTCGACTGACTTCGCCTTAAAAAGCCATAATGAATACAGAGCTTATGAGGAGAAAGCTTTAAACACGTTCGATCACCGCCACATCGGTAATGCACACAGAATCAACAGGTGGTCCAGAGTTTCCAATAGCGAAGAAAGAAGTCCTTGCGGCCAGTCTGAAGACCTATCTCTCGTCATCAAAAGACGTCACCTGAAGCTCCTCGGCCAAACCTTAAATCACTCCAAAGGTAAGATATGACATCCTCATCTGCGGGCCAGTGCCCTATTGGAGATGACAAAAGAAGAATCTTTTGAAAAAATTCAATGAGGACCTAAAACCATGAGCGGGCTTCCAGAGGCATGGTGGGAGATGGAACGGGCACTGGTTGAGGGTTGCTGTGGAAGCTGAAGCCAATAGACCGAAGTGGTTGTTGGAAGTGATTACAAAGACAATTGGTGCCAGGCGGGGCAGCTCATCGCCTGGTTCCCGCCAAAAGTAAGTAAGTAAAATTAAACAAATCATCATCTTTGTAACGTAAATCATATTCAAGTTCCATTATGCTCCATTCGTATGGTGAGAATTCAACCAATTAACAGCTCGGCCGATTACATGGAAAATGGTTCCCGAATGAGGTCCAAAGTGTCACTCATTTAGTTTCTTATAAAAAAGAAAAGAAAAAAAAGTGATAAAATTTGGTTCCTCTGTAAACTTCCCAAAATACTTTTTTTTTATTGTTTCAGGATTGACCGGAGTCACTTCAGTCTCCTGGTTGATCTTATAATCTTCTTCGTATTTTTTTTCTCTGTGAGGTAGTGTTCAAATGAAATGAACGTCTTAACCCTTTTTTAGCGGCAATAGAACCTTTGGGGATATTACTGTTATATAGCTATTGAATATTTAATTATTTATGAATAAATCTTATATTATCTTATTCAACAGCTAAAATAGATGTAGATGAACAGGAGAATGTATCCATGACCACTTAGAACATGACCTAAATACTTACCGGAGAAGCTTTACCCCAGCAGAACGACCATGTTGATGCTTCTTTATGAAAAATGTATCAGATAAGAGTAACAAAACACTTTATATGACGAAGGATCTGATGTTGAGACTATTTTTCTAAAATTTTCTCCATTCTGGTGGAATATTTTTTTTGCCATTTTTCATCTAAAATTTTTGTTTCTAAACCAATATATTTTAATAAATTTGGGTACATAATCCTAAAAATCACAAAATACGAAAAGGTAAGAAGTCTGGCTAATCAGGGACGTATGCAGGCGGGGGGAGAAGGGGCTTTGGACCCCACCATCTCCCAAAATTCTGATTATTTTCATTTTTTAAAAAAAATTATTCAAATTATCAAATAAAATTTGTTTTTTAGTATTTCCCCCTCAAAAAAGAAGTTGTTGGGCGCCCCAAAGAGAATTCTTGGGTAATTGCCTTAGGCATACAGGCCATTCATTGGGAAAATCGGATACTGAAAATATCGTTCTTAAATTTTCAAGATTCTTGTCGAACTTTTGGATTTACTGAACTGGGGATCGTTCAACTGAAGAACACAAAATTATTTACTGGATATATAATTTGTATATACATCTTGCCAGTAGCCGCATGACAGAAACTTTTTTTGCATGATCCTCAAAGCAGAACCAAATAGGACAGAACAATTCCACATTAGAGGGGAGAGACACAACTAATACTCTTCCCCTGCATAGTTGTCCTGGATCTGGGGCAGCCTATTAAATTCAATCATCGTTACATAGAATTTGTTTGCATACTTTGCACGGTTAATCCATTCTATTTTGGCAATGCCGTTAATGGAAAAAGGCCGTTTTGTTTGTCAGAAGGAACAAAGAACTATCAAAGAAAAATTACAGTTTCTTAACATTCAGTTTCAGGAAGTTGTCGCGCAGCCCTGAATAAATAGTGTAACTATATTAACTAAATGTAACTTATTCTAATTTACTGCCAATTTTCCTTGGTAATAAACACAGTCGAATACTGATGTTTAACCAGGAAAATTGATCTTGAGCTTTTTCCTTTATTTTTCACATAAATTGGCTCAACATTGCAAGTGCTTGGTTTTTTTTGCCCGGAAAGGGAGGGGGAATACTTTTTGAAAATAGAAGATAAAACTCGCATTGAAATGGAAATGTGGTAAAAATCCTGTTTTCTGGGGGGTAGGAGGCTCCCTGTGATTTTGTCTATATCTTTCTCTAAAGATTAGGCTGTGTGTACTTTTGTACAAACAAGAAAGTAGGCAGAAAAAAATACTTATCTAGGAATAAGCTGCACGGATATTGACACCTGAAAAGCTACTGTCGATGTTTGAAGGCCTATTACATATGGTAAACATTTGATAAATTTACATCATTTCTAAATACAAGGTTCATATCTCAAATGAAAATACTAGTAATCAAAATGATAAGAAGTTTATTGTGGGCCTACATAAAATCCCAACTTTCCAGCATGGATCAGATTTTTAAAATGGCACAAATAAAACCTATAATTATAAGTAGTCTGAAGGTTGGGTTAGAACTAGATCAGACCATTTTTTCCAAGTTGACAACCCATTTACAGGACTATTCCGACAGCCGGGTCCTATCCAATATTTTTGTTCGGGGTGGGTTTTTTTTTGGGGGGGGGGAGGTACGCAAAAAACAGTACTTGTATTATATACCTACTACCGCTCAGGTTGTTCATGCATTGACGCACTGTAAACCGGTTTCTTTCGCTAGTTTCTTTCATTTTAGCCTGAGAAAAGACAAAGAGAAGTGACAGAATAGATGGGAAAGTTGTAGTTCGGGCTATATATTTGAACAGTGGAGGATCCAGGGGGGCGAGGGGCGCCCCCCCTAACGTAGTCAAAACTAGTGTAAATTACTTAATGAACGCAATTTTGCCGTAATTAAATTTGCTCCTAACGCAAGTTTATCGGATCAACCTATTTTGCCTCCCCCCCTAAACAAAGTCCTGGATCCGTCCTTGTATTTGAACATTAGGGGGGTGGGGATAAAGTATTTGGACCGTGTGAAGTCAGAAAACAATTTCTACAGGCCATGGAGCCTTTGTGGGGATTTGTAGATTGTTATGTAATTATTTTACTGATATATGGAAAATAAACCTATCTATCTATCTATCTACTTCATGATATGCAGAATAATTGTAGCTAACACTGCTTGTATGCAGACCCACTGTACTTTGTCCTCATCCCACCGCACCCCTAATGTGCTAATATAAAGCCCAAATTTATTTCTAAAGTATTATATTTTTATCATACTTATGTATATTTTATTAGGATTAACCTAACTCCACTTCTTGAGTGGTAGAGGGTATATCATACAAGTACCCAAAAAACACTTTAAAAAGCGCATAAAAAAATTGTTTATATGCATTTCTGTTACTTTTTACGCTTGGGAAAAACATTTCGGGGGGGGGGTCCAATTCCCTAGCCCCCCTGGATTATAAAGCATTGTCCGACAGAATTGCGATCTCCTGTTTACTTTCTTTTAATAAATCCAGTCTTGCAACTTTAGTAGAGAGGACCCTATAACTCCCGTACGAACCACGTGGTTTATGGTTTTCTCAGTGAGAATGAAAAAACAGGAATTCTCTCACTTTAAAAAACATGAATTTTCTCACATTTATGGTTGTTTCTTGGACGGTTATGGGTGTTGGTCAATTTATTTGATGTTTTTCTCGGATGTCAACATCAATTTATGTCTGTTTTATTGTTTTTGTCAGTGAGAATGGAAAAACAGTATTTTTCTCACTTTGAAGGATGTTTTCTGGATTATTGAGTCTAATATCACCTGTCAGAATTGTTTCCGGGGAAGTTAATTAATGTCTGACAGATAACGTCAAGTTAATTAATGTCTTTGATGTATTTTCAAAGAGAATTGTTTCCGGGCGAATGTTTTTTAATACCTGACAGATGATGTCGTGATTGATTGATTTGTCACGAAAGGGGAATTAATTTGTTGTTTCTAAGGAGAATTATTGATTCACGAAAGGGGGAATTAATTTGTTGTTTCCAAAGAGAATTGTTTCCGAGCGAATGACTATTAATGTCTTTGGAGTTCTACCAAGAGAATTGTTTCCGGGCGAATGTTTTGATCTTAGCGATGAAGTGCAAAAACAAAAGGAACTCGCTGAAATTACGTTTAGGGATTATTTGGGCGAAACCGTTTTAGACATTTTATGGAATTATTTCGGCGAAACAGTCAGAGACATTTTAAAAGATGATTTTAGAAAAGGTTTTAGAAGAGAATTTGAGGGTGAAACTCTGTGGTCGTTATAATACACAAGTTCCATTTGAACAGTGTTGTGAGGTCCTCTACCCCAACCCAAAGGCCCTCCCCCGGTTCCCAAAGGTCCACCGAGCTCCCAAAGGACCATCCGGCCCTCAAGGGCCCCCAGACCCCCAAAGGCCCTCCCCGGGCCCCCAAAGGCCCTCCCCCGGTCCCCAAAGGTCCCCCGAACTGCCAAAGGACCACCCGGCCCTCAAGGGCCCCCCAGACCCCAAAGGCCCTCCCTGGGCCCCCAAAGAGTCCCCTCCCCATTTTGTTAATACTTTTTTGTGCACTTTATTATATCTTTTCAGAACAAGTTCCTTTCTTAATGTCATTCCTTAACCCATTTTTACAAGTTGAAGTACCAATCCTTTCACCACAACTTTACTTTACAGCTTTTTGGATACCCCAACATCAAGCAATAGTTTTCAAAAGACATTTCAGAGCAACTTCATTTCTTAATGTTCATTCTAAACCCATTTTCCAGCTTAAAGTACCCATCCTCTTCACCCACAACTTTACTTTACAGCTTTTTGGAAACTTCAACACCAAGAAATACCTTTCAAAAAGCATTTCAGAGCAAGTTCCTTTCTTTATGTTCATTCCAAACCCATTTTCCAACTTGAAGTACCCATACTTTTCACACACAGCTTTACTTTACAGTTTTTTTGACATCTCAAAACCAAGAATTACTTTTCAAATGACATTTCAGAGCAACTTATTTTCTTAATGTCCATTATAAACACATTTTCCCACTTGAAGTACACATCTTTTTCACCCACAACTTTACTTTACAGCTTTTTCGGATGCCTCAACACCAAGAAATACCTTTCAAAAGACATTTCAGAGCAAGTTCCTTTCTTAATGTCCCTTCTAAACCCATTTTCCAACTTGAAGCATCCATCCTTTTCACACACAACTTTACTTTACAGCTTTTTGGATACCTCAACACCAAGAAATACCTTTCAAAAGCATTTCAGGGCAACTTCTTTTCTTAATGCCCCTTCTAAACCAATTTTCCAACTTGAAACACCCATCTATTTCACCCAAAACTTTACTTTACAGCTTTTTCGGATACCTCAACACCAAGAAATACTTTTCAATAGACAACTCAGAGCAAGTTTTTTATGTAATATCCCTCCGAAACCCAATTTTCCGACTTGAAGAATTATTCCTTTTCACACACAATTTTACTTTACAGTTTTTTGGATACCACAACACCAAGAAATACATTTCAAAAATCATTTCAGAGCACGTTCTTTTCATGATGTCCCTTCTAAACCCATTTTCCAACGTGAAGAATACTTTCTTTTCACCCACAACTTTACTTTTCAGCTTTTTGCAAACCTCAACACCAAGAAATACCATTCAAACCGCATTTCAGAGCAAGTTCCATTCTTAATGTCCCTTCTAACCCCATTTTCCAACTTGAAGTATCCTTCCTTTTCACCCACAACTTTACTTTACAGCTTTTTGGATACCTCAACACCAAGAAATACTTTTCAAAAGACATTTCAGAGCAAGTCCTTTTCTTAATGTCCCTTCTAAACCCATTTTACAAGTTGAAACATCCTTCCTTTTCACCCACAACTTTACTTTACAGCTTTTTGGATACCCCAACACCAAGAAATACTTTTCAAAGGGCATTTCAGAACAAGTTCTTTTCTTAATGTCCTTCCTAAACCCATTTTACAAGTTGAAGTCTCACCCACTACACTTTACACGCCAACACCAAGCAATACTTTTCAAAAGGCATTTCACAACAAGTTCCTTTCTTAATGTCCCTCCTAAACCCATTTTACAAGTTGAAGTACTCATCCTTTTCACCATAACTTTACTTTACAACTTTTTTCTTAATGTCCGTCCTAAACCCATTTTACAAGTTGTAGTACCTAACCTTTACACCCACAACTTTACTTTACAGGTTTTTGAATGCTCCAACACCAAGCAATACTTTTCAACGGGCATTTGAAGTAGCCCTCCTTTTCACCCATAACTTTACTATACTGATTTTTTTAATGCTCCAACACCAAGTAATACTTTTCAAAGGGCATTTCAGAACCAGTTCTTTTCATAATGTCCATCCTAAACCCATTTTACAAATTGAAGTATCCATCCTTTTCACCCACAACTTTACTTTACAGCTTTTTGGATACCTCAACACAGAAATACATTTCAAAGGCACCTCAGGCAAGTACTTTTCTAAAAGCCCAACCCATTTTGCAAGTTGAAGCATCCATCCTTTTCACCCACAATTTTACTATACTGCTTTTTTGAATGCTCCAACTCCAAGCAATACTTTTCAAAGGCATTTCAGAACCAGTTCTTTTCTTAATGTCCCTCCTAAACCCATTTTTACAAGTTGAAGTACTCATCCTTTTCACCATAACTTTACTTTACAACTTTTTGATATGCTCCAACACCAAGCAATACTTTTCAAAAGGCATTTCAGAGCAAGTTCTTTTCTTAATGTCCATCCTAAACCCATTTTACAAGTTGAAGTATCCATCCTTTTCACTCACAACTTTACTTTACAGCTTTTTGGATGCTCCAACACCAAGCAATACTTTTCAAAGGGAATTTCAGAGCAACTTCCTTTTTTTAATGTCCCTCCTAAACCCATTTTACAACTTGAAGTACCCATCCTTTTCACCCAAAACTTTACTTTACAGCTTTTTGGATACCTCAAAACCAAGCAATACTTTTC
>NC_142808.1:48434507-48451984 GCF_049724085.1 Artemia sp. Qi Xiang Cuo | reverse complement strand
ATACATCCTTATGTAAATAGTTAAGAACCTTTCATAAAGTTTGCAAAGCAACATTTATCATTTAGTTAATAATGCAGAAAATGATTTAATATGCAATCGCAAGGGTTTAACACGATATCCTCAAAATTGTGTTGCTGTAAACATGTCCCATAATTAGCAGCATCCGAGTTCAAAGGTTTCTTAACCGCAACCCCGAATCTCTCTGTCAACAGATGTCAAAATAAGAACGTTCTCACCATTTGGGTGTTAATTGTCTTTACCATGGAGGATCGATTAGACGGTTCTCCTTACTCAAATGATAACAACACCAATCTGCATTTTTGAGAAAACTCAGCCTTAGATTTGTTTTTAAGTATTTTGCTAAATTGCTAACTTTTTAATAAGTTTAATTGAAATTTTAATGGTAAAATAATTAATTTTTTTATAATATGTCAAAAAGCCAAAAAAGATTCATTATGTGTGAGAGATGTATATTTATCTATTAAACCAAAAAAAAAATATCAGTATTAACAGCTACCCCAAGAAGTAAAACACTTGTCCGATGGAGAGGCAAAAATACACTAAAAAATAATGCAGGACTAAAAAAAATTATAAAACACCTAGCACAAATCGCACATCCTAATCGGCACTACAAACCTTACAACAAAACAAATTCAGCTTTACTATTAAAAGTATACGCCCAAGAAGTCATAATAAGTTATTCAATTATTTATTTACCCCCCCCCCCCCAAAAAAAAAGTCATGCTTACTAAAAAGGATTTCTTTAATTTCTCTCTTAAACAAAGAAATATCACTATTGTTTTTAATACTTTGATTAAGATGATTCCAACTTCTAATCCCTCTATGAAGCACAGAAAACGTCGCCAGGTTCGAAACAATCGATGGAATATCAATCTCTCCAGAAGTGTGAAGAATCATGAATATCAAATTTACCGAACTGGCAAAGCATGAAAGATTTGTACCATGTTGTAGCCTAAAAATAAATAAAAGTGTATAAAACTCTTGTAGTCCAGAAGCTGGCAGTATCCTTTTTCGCTCGCAGACGTTCCCTACCGAATCCTGTAATTGTAGGCCAACAAGCAATTGAACAGCGCTATTTTGAAGAAGTCGCACAGGCCGGACAATGGAAGTAAAAGTACCAAACCAGACGCTACGACAATACAGTATGTATGAATGACTTGACTTACTTACTTGACTTAAGGCGCTTGCCGAGGGTTTGGCATAGAGAACGATGAGACTAGGTGCCTCCAGGTTGGCCTATCGCTTGCCAGGCTCACAGCTTCTTCCACCGTGATGTGGGCTTGGGTGAAGAATTCATCGGCTTTGTCTTTCCACCTAGTGGGTGGGCGTCCTCTTGGTCGCTTCCATCCGTGTAGGGCTGGGTCGAAGTCGAATACGACCCGTGCTGGGGCGTCACGTGACGTGCGAAAGAGGTGGCTATACCACTTGACAGTACGTTGGGTGAGCTGCATCAAGAAAGGAGTTTTAGCGGTACTTGGCAGAATAGTCTGATTGCTAAGAAAGTTATATCTATGAATTCCTTCAATTCTTCGGAGTAGTTCCGGATTAACGACTTTAATGGTGCTAAGGATAGATTTTGCAGCTGGCCAAGTCTCCGCTCCATACAGCAGCACGGTGCTGACTGACGCATTGTAAATGTGTATTTTGGTTTAGCAGCTTATGTTTGGCTTTCGCCAGATGCTGCTAAGCCTCCTAACAAGTGCTGACACTTTGGCTATTCGGGATATAAGCTCTTTTGTGATCAAGCCATCCTTCGACAGAATAGATCCCAGGTAAGTGAAGTCTTAAACCACATATACTCGGTTGCTTCCGATGTTGACTTCCTTTACAGTAGAACGGGACGTGGGGGGCTCAAGGAGCATAACTTTGGTTTTCTGCCAGTTGATCTTCAGTCCAACTTTCGAGGCTTCTTCTGAGAGCACCTGGAGAGCTTTGGTGACCTTTTCGACGGTGTGCGCAACTAGCAATTAGCAATGGAAAAATAAAGGAGTTGTAGGATATATGTAGGGAAAAAATGCCTTTTTTTTTATTATACCTATGTTATGAGACAAAATTTTACTCACAGACTGTACATGGTGCTTGAATGATAAAATATCATCAAAATAAACCCCCAGGTACTTAATCAATAAAACACACTTTAAAATTCTACAGTGTGCTACAATTTCTTGAATCCAAGGATAAAAAACAGGAGACAGGGGAAAAAAAGTTGTCACTTACCAAGATTAATCTTAAGCCTATTTATCCTCAACCAAGAATGTAACCTATCCAAATTATTTTTCATCAATGTCAGGAGTAGTTCTTCTTTCTTTGCAGTGCTGAGAGCCATAGTGTCATTTCCAAATAATGACACAGTTTTGTTCCGGAGACTTTTAGTCATATCACGAATACTAGAGCAACAATTAGGGATACAATTAGGTATTTCATTAATAAACAACAGGAAGAGAATCGTAGATCCATGTGGAGAACCGGTAAATAAAAGATCCATGTGGTACACCACAAGTGACTGGGTGCAATTCAGATCTTAAGCAATTAATCTCTACAAACTGGTACCGAACACTAAGGATTCTCCGTATAAGATCGAGAGCTTTGCCTCGGATCGCAAGTACCTTACCGTTTTTCACATGGGCGTCGTTTGGGGGTGGCAAGAGGGGGCAGTTGCCCCCCTCCCTCCAATAATCTGGAGAATAAAATCATTGTACATCTCATGCCTTTTGACTATCCAGATTTGGATCCGTCTTAACCCCCCCCCCAATAAACATGCTGGAGATTCACCCCTATTTTTTCAAGAGTAGACCATAGTTAACTGTGTCAAAAGCCTTCATTAGGTCTTGAAATAGTACACCAACCTTAAATCCTTTGTCTAAAGCCATATTAATAATACTTGTCATAAATATCCAAACATCCTCTGTCTTTCTATTCTTCTGGAATACAAACTGAGTAATATTAAAAAAAATTAAACTTCTTAAAAATTTGGTTAACCGAGAACTAAAAGATTTTTCAATAAGCCGAGAAATAACTGGAAAAACTGGCATTGGGCGATAACTACCAAGATCATTTCTATCACTTTGGTAACCTTAAAATTGTGTTGCTGTAATAATCAAGGCCGTATCCAGGGGGGGGGGGCTACCCGGTTTAACCCCCCGCCCCCAAAATTTTTGACCGAGTCGAAAATAAGTCGAAAATTAGTAAAACCTAGGAAAAAATCAGTAAAATTAATCGAAAACTGAGTCAAAAATTAGTAAACCCCTCCCCCGAAAAAAATCCTGGATCCGCTCCTGGTAATAATATGTCCTATATAGCAGCATCCAAGTTCAAAGACTGTTCAACTGCAACCCCGAATCTCTCTGTCAACAGATGTGGAAATAAGAACATTCTCATCAATCGTGTGTTAATTGTGTTGATCATGCAGGATCGATTAGATGGTTCTGCTTACTCAAATGATAACACCACCAATCTGCAATTTTCACAAAACTCAACCTTAAATTTTCAAAAAATTTGTTTTTAATTTGGTAAACTGTTGATTTTTTATTAAATTTAATTCAATTTTTAATGGTAAAAAAATTTAATTGTTATATTAAAAAACTAAAATATCAATTTAATTTAAAAAACTTATATAAATAATACCCTGAAAATGGTGTTGATGTTCCATAACTAGCATCATCCAAGTTCAAACTTAGAAGGCTGCTTAACCGCAACTCCGAATATTTCGGTCAACAGATATCAAAATAAGAACGTTCTCACACTTCGGATGTTAATTGTTGTTGACAGATAATACCGATTAGACGGTTATTCTCAGTCAGATAACGACAACTCCAATCTGGATTTTTGACAAACTGAGCATCAAAAAATTTTGATATATAATGTATAAATTTTTGTATAATTTGTTAAAAAATTAAACATTGTTAAATTGATAAGCTAGAATTTAATTTATTTGTTAAAAATTTGTTTGCCTGGGACTAAAAACTTTCAGTTCCACCTTATACTTGTTTTTTTTCGCGAAATTCCTATATTTTTACCACCTGAAATTGTGAGCCTCAAGAGGGGTTAAAGTATCCCGTTTTTTTTCTTTATTTTTGCTGACAACAAAGTTTTTGAGTTTTGTCTAGACCAAAATTCTTAACAGCATTATCCCTAGTAATTTCTATTATACGAACAAATATATTTCTCAATTTGAAGATTCTGTACAGGGGATGTAAGGGTTTTAACCCGGACCCAGCCATGGGTCATGATGCCCCTGTATATATGTTACATATATTCTATGTATTGGCAGCTCATTCACCATTCAAGATTGACTGTAGTTTTTGTTTATATCCGAATTGCATCAGTAGTTCCCATCATCTCGCATCACATTCTGTGATTCCAGTCACGTAACACAAGAAACTTTACACAAAGTCTGCTCAATTGAATTTTTTGTTTTATGCTACCACAAAAATGAGAAATGAACAAGACTTGACATCTCACGAGCAAATTCTAATCGAGTTGAGGGAGCAATGTAGTCTGTGTCTAATTGTTTGACTCAGAATATGTCCTGATTCACGAATGAACCTAGGAGGGGGGCTCAACTACGGGTCCCTCATAATTTTTTTTTTATTTTTTTTATTTCGGGACACTTCTTTTTTAATTATCGAATAATTATTTTTACCATTTTTATCCTTCACCCATTCTCTTATTATCCCCCCCTCCTTGAAAGAAAACTTTTGCGTATCTGCCTATCCTTACTATCTTGTTTTCTTTTTCTTAGTTACGCAAAGTCCTCTGGTAGGATAAGATCAGAGTTGTGATTCTTTGATTATCTTCTACATAAGGAAAACATGGGATGGGATTAAAAATTAATTAACTATTTAACTGGGATTAAATAACTAAATTAAAAAGAAACTAGGGGGTGGGGATGTATTAACAGTAAAACAAATGTAATTTGGTAATTTGAATAAGAAGTGCTCAAAAATTGAAAAAAAACTTAGAATTTTGGGAGGCGTGGTGGCCTCAAGCCCCTCCTTTCCATCCTCCCTGCGGGTGTCCCTGATATATTAAAATGCTTATTTATTTCTCACTTAATTAAGAAAGATAAATAGTAGAGAAAAAACGCAAAAGAGTATTATTGGCTACTCTCGGTTAGATTGGCTATTATTGCCAACTATTATTGGCCGCTATTATCGGCTAGCGAACTCAAGCTTAAAGTTGCAAGGAATCACGCTTTGCAAAAAAGTAGCTGCAATAATAGTCGCCTAAATTGGGTGTAGCATTTTTTGAGGTCCCAAGTGGGGGATGGGTACTTTTTAAAGTATTTTATAAAATCACCCGGTCTGTTACTTGAATAGATTAAAACAGTGTTTTAGCCAAAAAAAAAAACTAATAGCCTTTTCTGAATTTGGTACAGGATTGTGTTATATGATTTAAAAAGGTAGGAATCTGACAAAGAGCTTGAAAACCCCTCATCTTGAAAATAGATGAAGAACGATCAAAATAACGAATAAAATATGGTGACAATGTAAAAAAAATATTAAAATAATTAAATTCATTTCCTTTATGAATCAATTCTCCGATTAATTATAACTGCAACTAAAGTGATACCGTTGCTCTGAAAAAAAAAATAAGATACTTAACAAAATAGGATAAATGATTTTTAAACGTCCAGTTTCTTTGGAATTTATTGAGATCATATAGCCACAAGCTTGGTTCCACTTTATTAGCAAACAATAATTGATTTTAGACATAATTTGCCTATATATTTCCAATAACACAAATCTTATCTTGCAAAAAATGGTTACGACTGTTGTCCTTGGAGGCCTCCATATATTGCCGCGCATGTGTGTAGTTCCTTACTAATTATGTAAATGTTGATAATTACAAAGTATTTAGATTAATGCTTGTTTGAAGTATTGTGGCTGACCAAATTGCTGCTAGTGCTTCAAAAGTTGATATGCGACAATTCTGTTGTTGTTGTTGTTGTTGTAAAATTGAATTAGAATCCACCATTCAAACCGAGCGATTTTTATCTGTATTAAAAATATTTAAAAATCTCTTTTTTCCCAAATGTACTCCATATTCTCTCTGGCAGAAATAATTGGGAAATTCCAACCGTCAATTAGGGACACTCGTCCCTAACAATAGCGAGAAGGCCCGATATATCTTTCTCTTTTTGGATCTCCTGTGCTATATATTTTGCATAACATAAGGCCTCTTGAGCTACTGAAAATGACTTGGTTAACGCCCGTAGTATCGTAGCGCTCGTGTAGATCAATAAGTGATGAGCATTTAGATCAGTTAGTACACCATCAAACAGTTCGTGGTAATGAACTATAAGTAAGGAGCGATGCTGCTCAATAGTAACCGACACTTTAAAAAACAGAGTCTGGATAACAATAGATATATCGAAAGAATTGTATTTGGATGCTAATTCAAAATATGTACTATTCATCAAATTTAATCGTATCCATCAAAAGTTATGAGCCTGAGAAAATTAGCCCTATTTTAAAACAAGGGGGGAAACATCCCTAAAACATCAAGTGATCTTAATTAAAATCACTTCATCAGATGCAGCGTATCAGAGAATCTTACTGTAGACGTTTCAAGCTCCTATGTGCAACAATGTGTAATTCTGTCTTTTTTTTGCCAGAAGAAAGATCACGGATGCTTATTTATTTGCTTATTTTTTTGTTGTTGTTTTTGATTCCCAGGGGTGATCCTACCTAATCAGTGATCGTAGAAGATCAATAGAGGGCTAATTCAATCGGAAATTAAGAGTTCTGGTACCTTTTTTTAAGTGACGAAAAATATTGAAGGGCATCTAGCCACCCTCCCATACTCTTTTTTCCCCAAAGTCACCCTATCAAAATTTTGGGATAGCCATTTTGTTCAGAATAGTTGAAAAACCTGATAACTATGTCCTAGAAGATAACTTGACCTCCCACACGCCCCGGGGGAAAAACTGCAAGTTATGAACTTTGCCCATTGTTTACATATAGTATTGGCTATTGGGAATTATACGGACGTTTTAAGGTTTTTTATGATGGAGGGGGGAGGGGTCGGGGGCTACGTGGGAGGATCTCTCCATGGAGGAATTTTTCATGGGAAAAGGAAATTTTTCATGGAGGAGATCCTCCTCATTTACGCAATAGTTTCTGTTCGTTTTAAGCTTTAATGTTGCTCCTTACTTTCATTTGAAAAAAACTTGTTTTTTATTCAATTTTTTACATCAGTAATGATGGTCTAATTCAGATATAGCTTCAAAGAACTTCAAAGAAATGTCATATCATGCATAGTGAATTTTCAAGATGCTTACACGAATTTGATTTTTGCTATTTTGAAAGATATTAATCTGTCCAGAAATATCCCAAATCCTTGCCCCCTCCCCACGCAGATCCTTGAGTAAAATCAGTGAAATAGGTCTCAACAAATGATCGATGTTTAATTATTTGTGGTGTGATGGGCCCAATAAAATCGTACATCTGCAACCTTCTTAACACGTATGAAGTATCAAGTTTCTGTTGGCACACTCTTTGGTTACAGCTGTCATTTGGTTACAGCCAAGATTGTTCAGGATTTTTCTCTTGGCTATTTCAGAATTGCGAAGTTTTTAGGGTAATGTCACAGTTTCGTCAGTGTTGCCATTTGAAGCGGGAAGATAAAAAACAAAATTTATGAGCTAGGTTCGATAACGCTGTGGGTTAGTAAAATTGCAAACGTTCTTCACATAACAGCGCGTCGTTTATCTAAGTAGAACCGCATCTTCAAAAGAAAACTACACTTTCTTAAACTTTTAGCTTATTTTTCCATGTTTTTCCACCCATGTTCCTTTTTTTCAAATTTGGTGCCTGCTATTACAAAAAAAACTAAATCTAACTCCTAATCTAATTTTCTTGAAGTATCTAGGACTTAAAAATGTAAACATCTTTTGCCTCCTGTATTTATCTTAGGTCTAATCATTCCCGAAAACTGTCTTTTTCCTAATTTTTTCTTTTAATTGTTTCAAAATTATGAAGTTTTTGGAGCAGTGTTACATTTACATCAATGTTGCCACATTGAACCGTGAAGATAAATTAGCAAGATTAAGTTCTAAATTTGACAACAGTTTTGTCCATAAAAATTCAAAAGTTAAGAATATGCCAATTCGGCAGTGATAATTAAAAGGGTGACATACGCCACTTTGTAACTTTTCAGGAGAGCCAAAAAACGGGAAAAAATTTGTCGGCTATGGTCACCCTGAAGAATGGGGCTATCGGAGATGAAGAGAACATATTCTATAAAAACGTTTTATGCTCTTTTCAGTGGTATAAATTAATTCAAGTATTCCGAACAAATAAAAAATTATTCTATTTTATGGCGTATGTCTCCTTTTTCCTTGATTGAAAAAGGAGACAAATTCAAGGTCCCCATGTTATAGCTCCACAGAATAATATCAAAGTCTAAACGAACAGGGTCACAAGGAGACATGTGCTCTGCACGTGTCTTTATCTTCGTAATGGTACGAGATGAGATAATTCTGACTGCACCATTCGATTCCTCGTGCTGAATTTACCCATCACACATACATAACTAATTTTTGGCCAAAACGGCATATGTTGCCCTTTTAATTATCACAGCCGAAGACAGAACTACACCTTCTTAAGATGTTATCTTTTACCTTATCTTTTGGCATTTTTTTCTGAATTTTACAGACATTTATTTTTTTAATTTGAGGCCCGCTTTTGCTAAAAACGCAATTTAAACATTCAGATTTTTTTTTCATTGTCCTTGGTGTTCTTAGAATGACCTCCACGAACAGAAGTTCAACTTATTTCGTGCAGTTTTTAGTTTTACTGCAATTAATTAAAATTACTTAAATTACTAGTGGCTCATTTATATGCGGTTCTATGCAAGTTGTCCTCCATGTGTTTCCCCATTTGGCAAAAGCTATAGCCATTGAAATAGAAGAAAGAAGAGACGTCAAAATCTACATTTTGTCGCTAACCTTGGGTTACGCCAAATTATAATTTTTTGAATCAGGTTGTATTTACAAAAGCTTAGCAAAAAAAGGCAAAACTGTTATCATCATTCTCTTCTAAACCGCATGAAAATAGAGCAAATAGCAGGCTAAAAGGGGGAGGGATACAATGAAAACTTTAAAAAACGCATCAAAAATTTCTATATAATCATTTTTATTGCGGTTTTACGAGTCGGGCAAATTTTTTTTTTTTTGGGGGGGGGGGGTCAAACTCCGTTCCCCCCCCCCCTTGATACGACCTTGACTATATGTAATATCTTTAGTGAGATTCCCTTTCTTGGAATTAGCCAAAAAAAGAGAAACAAACGCGAGGTTTCTTTGTAAGTATCCAAAAACCAATTGACTGATCTGGTCGTAAAAATGTCGGCTCTGGAAACTTTTATCCTTTCTATAGCATCTGTAGCATGACATCTTGGTTTTCGGATTAGCTACAAAGTGGCTGGGAATTACCGACTTTGCCAATTACATGAAGGGGATGCTTTATACCTCCTTTTGCGGTAACAGGAATAGTTGGAAATTATAGTTTTTAATGCCAAAAAGTTGCTCTTTACATACCATGAATGCCTGAAATTACCTTCCTTTTCAACCATTGGTAAACCACGTTAACTGTAAAATGGAAGGTCAAAAGCGGTGAAGAAGCAGAAGGGTAATTGTGTCTGTAGTGATTATTATATTTAGAAAAGGCGTTGAATTTCGATCCGAATAAAATGCGTTTGTGTTTTGGTAATGTGTTGAATTTCAGTTTTGTGATGTGTTTTATTTTTGTGTCTCGCTTATCTATTTTCTTATTCGTTTTTTATAATTTTTTTACTTGGGACATGTTTTTGGAAATAAATTCAATTCAATTAGATATTTATCTTTCACCTATTGAACTGATCCAGAATTTGACAGACGATTATATTTTATAACCGGTTTACCGATTAAATTTTACTTATAATTAAAATATCAAATTTTCACTAATTCAGACCTCCACATGGCTGCGGTGAATGAAGATTGTAAGAATAGATATACAACACAAATTAGGTAACTTGGAAGTTCACTTCTCTCAGTCAATAGGCTGTAGATTCCTAATATTTGAGCCGAATTATATAGCAGTGTTTTTTTGGTTAGGTTGGACCTTATTTCATATAGAATTATGCATACAAGTAGAAACAGATCCAACACAGGAGCCTAAAACATCCTTTATGTCACTCTAGATCTGTTCCTGGCAGTTTCATCCTCAAGCACAAGAATTTTTCTAGGATAGGTTAATGGTCTGAAAGAGGTGGATATCAGATCTTTCTTGGCTGTAATTTCGGCAGAAAATTTTTATTTCTGAGAAATTCACTGATAAAACTTCCAACCATATAGATCGAATTAAATGGAATATATCAACGCCGTTCTCGGTTAGCGAAAAACTACTATTATCAACTTTTTTGTCAGAAGAAATTATTTCTCGCCTTATGATCATTCTTGAAAATTGGTATTTATAACTTACTTTATATTGAATCGGTGCAATTATCCTATAATAATATTAATTTATTTTTAATCCACTATAAATACCAGGAAAAAGTGGAGTAAAGAAGTACGAATAGAAAAGAGACAAAAAAAAAGTCAAATAGAACAAAAACGTTGGAATGGACCATAAAATGGCGGAAAATTTGAAATAGCAAACCCCGATAGTTCTTCACGCAGCATTGCCAGTTTTGCCGTTATATCCGGCGTGTTGAAAATGTATTTTGTAATTAATTATTTATTGTTTTAAAATAAATTTAAATTAAATTAATAATTATTTATATAAAAAATAATTGTTCTATTTTTGTACCAAGGTGGCAGATAAAGCGAAATTCTTAAGTACCGAAAATACGCCGAGCGGAGTACTCAGATATTATTTTTGTGGAAAATTTGAAAGAAACCAGATAAACATAAATAGAGTGGTCGCAGTAGGTCAAGTATAGTTTCACTAGTGAGGGTTTACAGTTTATATTACTATGACATGCATTTGACCGCCTCTTCAATTCACAATGTTTGCTTAGTATTTGATGCTATGTAGGCCCAAATGGTTTTTCGCATCGACAGTAAAGTTAGTAGAGAGGACCCTATAACTCCCGTACGAACCACGTTGTTTATGGTTTTCTCAGTGAGAATGAAAAAACAGAATTTGTCTCACTTGAAAAAACATGAATTTTCTCACTTTTATGGATGTTTTCTTGGACGATTACGGGTGTTGGTCAATTTATTTGATGTTTTTCTCGGATGTCAACATCAATTTATGTTTGTTTTATTGTTTTTGTCAGTGAGAATGAAAAAACAGGATTTTTCTCACTTTGAATGATGTTTTCTAGATTATTGAGTCTAATATCACCTGTCAGAATTGTTTCCGGGGAAGTTAATTAATGTCTGACAGATGACGTCAAGTTAATTAATGTCTTTGATGTATTTCCAAAGAGAATTGTTTCCGGGCGAATGTTTTTTAATACCTGACAGATGATGTCATGATTGATTGATTTGTCACGAAAGGGGAATTAATTTGTTGTTTCTAAGGAGAATTATTGATTCACGAAAGGGGAATTAATTTGTTGTTTCCAAAGAGAATTGTTTCCGAGCGAATTTCTATTAATGTCTTTGGAGTTCTACCAAGAGAATTGTTTCCGGGCGAATGTTTTGATCTTAGCGATGAAGTGCAAAAACAAAAGGAACTCGCTGAAATTACGTTTAGGGGTTATTTGAGCGAAACCGTTTTAGACATTTTAGGGAATTATTTCGGCGAAACAGTCAGAGAAATTTTAAAAGATGATTTTAGAAAAGGTTTTAGAAGAGAATTTGAGGGTGAAACTATGTGGTCGTTATAATACACAAGTTCCATTTGAACAGTGTTGTGAGGACCTCTACCCCAACCCAAAGGCCCTCCCCCGGTCCCCAAAGGTCCACAGGGCTCCCAAAGGACCACCCGGCCCTCAAGGGCCCCAAAGGCCCTCCCCGGGCCCCCAAAGGCCTTCCACTGGTCCCCAAAGGTCCACCGGCCTCCCCAAGGACCACCAGACCCTCAAGGGTCCCCCAGACCCCCAAAGGCCCTCTCCGGGCCCCAAAAGAGCCCCCTCCCCATTTTTTTAATACTTTTTTATGCCCTTTATTATATCTTTTCAGAACAAGTTCCTTTCTTAATGTCATTCCTTAACCCATTTTTACAAGTTGAAGTACCAATCCTATCACCACAACTTTACTATATAGCTTTTTGGATACCCCAACATCAAGCAATAGTTTTCAAAAGACATTTCAGAGCAACTTCATTTCTTAATGTTCATTCTAAACCCATTTTCCAGCTTAAAGTACCCATCCTCTTCACCCACAACTTTACTTTACAGCTTTTTGGAAACCTCAACACCAAGAAATACCTTTCAAAAAGCATTTCAGAGCAAGTTCCTTTCTTTATGTTCATTCTAAACCCATTTTCCAACTTGAAGTACCCATCCTTTTCACCCACAACTTTACTTTACAGTTTTTTGGATACCTCAACACCAAGAAATACCTTTCAAAAGGCAGTTCAGAGCGACTTCTTTTCTTAATGTCCATTATAAACCCATTTTCCAACTTGAAGTACCCATCCTTTTCACCCACAACTTTACTTTACAGCTTTTTCGGATACCTCAACACCAAGAAATACCTTTCAAAAGACATTTCAGAGCAAGTTCCTTTCTTAATGTCCCTTCTAAGCCCATTTTCCACCTTGAAGCATCCTTCCTTTTCACCCACAACTTTACTTTACAGCTTTTTGGATACCTTAACACCAAAAAATACCTTCCAAAAAGAATTTCATAGCAATTTCTTCTCTTAATGTCCCTTCTAAACCCATTTTACAAGTTGAAGCATCCTTCCTTTTCACCCACAACTTTACTTTACAGTTTTTTGGATACCTCAACACCAAGAAATACTTTTCAAAAGGCATTTCAGAGCAAGTTCTTTACGTAATGTCCCTCCTATCCCCATGTTATTAGTTGAAGCCTCCTCTCTTTTTATCCGAGTCCATTCTTATCAGCTTTTAGTTCATCTCAAAACAAAGAAGTACTTTTCAAAAAGAATATCAGAGCTACTTCTTTTCATTTTGTCACGCTTAAAAAACTAATCCGAATTGACGCACAATTCATTTTCACACACAACATTAATTTACAGCGTTTTGGATGCCTCAACACCAAGAAATACCTTTCAAAAAGCATTTCAGAGCAAGTTCCTTTCTTAATGTCCCTTCTAACCCCATTTTCCAACTTGAAGTATCCTTCCTTTTCACCCACAACTGTACTTTACAGCTTTTTGGATACCTCAACACCAAGAAATACATTTCAAAAGGAATTTCATAGTAAGTTCCTTTATTAATGTCCCTTCTAAACTCATTTTCCAACTTGAAGTACCCATCCTTTTCGCCCACAACTTTACTTTACAGCTTTTTGGATACCTCAACACCAAGAAATACTTTTCAAAAGCCATTTCAGAGCAAGTTCATTTCTTAATGTCCCTTCTAAACCCATTTTACAAGTTGAAACATCCTTCCTTTTCACCCACAACTTTACTTTACAGCTTTTTGGATACCCCAACACCAAGAAATACTTTTCAAAGGGCATTTCAGAACAAGTTCTTTTCTTAATGTCCTTCCGAAACCCATTTTACAAGTTGAAGTACCCATCCTTTACAGCCAACACCAAGCAATACTTTTCAAAGGCATTTCACAACAAGTTCCTTTCTTAATGTCCCTTCTAAACCCATTTTACAAGTTGAAGCAATCATCCTTTTCACCATAACTTTACTTTTCAACTTTTTTTCTTAATGTCCATCCTAAACCCATTTTACAAATTGAAGTACCCATCCTTTACACCCAAAACTTTACTTTATAGCTTTTTGAATGCTCCAACACCAAGCAATACTTTTCAAAGGGCATTTGAGGTAGGCCATCCTTTTCACCCACAACTTTACTATACTGCTTTTTTGAATGCTCCAACACCACGCAATACTTTTCAAAGGGCATTTCAGAACCAGTTCTTTTCATAATGTCCATCCTACACCCATTTTAAAAATTGAAGTACCCATCCTTTACACCCAAAATTTTACTTTATAGCTTTTTGAATGATCCAACACCAAGTAATACTTTTCAAAAGAACATTTGAAGTAGCCATCCTTTTCACCCACAATTTTACTATACTGCTTTTTTGAATGCTCCAACACCAAGCAATACTTTTCAAAGGCATTTCAGAACCAGTTCTTTTCTTAATGTCCCTTTTAAACCCATTTTACAAATTCAAGTACCCATCCTTTTTACACACAACTTTACTTTAAAGCTTTTTGAATGCTCCAACACCAAGCAAAACTTTTCAAATGGCATTTCAGAACCAGTTCTTTTCATAATGTCCATCCTAAACCCATTTTACAAGTTGAAGTACCCATCCATTTCACCCACAACTTTACTTTACAGCTTTTTGGATACCTCAACACCAAGAAATGCTTTTCAAAGACATTTCAGAGCAAGTTCTTTACGTAATGTCCCTCCTAAACCCATTTTCCAACTTGAAATATCCTTCCTTTTCATCCACAACTTTACTTTACAGCTTTTTTGATACCTCAACACCACGCAATACTTTTCAAAAAGCATTTCGGAGCAACTTCTTTTCTTAATGTCCCTTCTAAACCCATTTTCCAACTTGAAGCATCCATTCTTTTCACCCACAACTATACTTTACAGCTTTTTGGATACCTCAACACCAAGCAATACCTTTCAAAAAGCATTTCAGAGCAAGTTCCTTTCTTAATGTCCCTTCTATCCCCATTTTCCAACTTGAAGTATCCTTCCTTGTCACCCACAACTTTACTTTACAGCTTTTTGGATACCTCAACACCAAGAAATACCTTTCAAAAGGCATTTCAGAGTAAGTTCCTTTCTTAAGCTTTTTATTTTCTTTGGTAAAATTAGAAATGAATTGTGTTCTTTGGTAAAATTCAGAAGAGATCTTGAACTTTTCTATCTTCTATGAAAAATTGAGCCTGCTAGTAGTATCTTTATACCTAAAAATTCTTTTTCTTACATCTCTGACCTTTTTAATAGATATTCTGAACGTTTGACGTTCTAGCATACCCTAAAAATAATGAACACTTAACAAAATAATGCATAAGATAATTTTAATGAAATAATGACATGTAGAATATTAATATAAAAATACGTTAAATACATTATTATACATTATTAGTACACTTGCGCTTCACTTTCCGTCAATTCATATTTATATTCATTGATGATATTGTCTGCTAATGTCCTTTTTATTCTGCCTGCGATTTCACTGTCTATTGTCACATTATTTTTACATAGATAGCAGTTTTGACACATTGACAAGATATGATTTATGATTTTGGTGCAGCTCTATGCATGCCTTCTTTTTCCCTTTGCTTTCATTCGAATGCTAATACCGGAAAGATAGCGATAAGATCTATCAACGGCTAACATGCTACCAGAACCATTAGCTAGAAGTTGTCCCTCTTCATCAACTATTATTTTTACGTTGGCATTCTCTTTGAGTACTACTTTCTCTGGTAATGTTACACTGGCATATCCACCGTTTGCATGATGGAAATTCGTGGGTACTCCAAAGGAATCTAACTTCTCGCTGTCATGACAACGCATGCACACATTTACAATAGTTTTACCAATTGCACTCGTCTGATAGTTCAGGTATTTCTCCTTGTCAGCATTCAACACGACGATGATTTTATCAAGTGCACATACTCTCGTCGAATAATTCATCTTCACTTTTTACAGATATGAATTGTGTGTTTATCCTTCCACTGCGTAAAAAATACTGATTTAATGCACGCATTAAACTAGGTAGTGTCGATAACCTGCCATAGAGTACCAATGGGAAAGCTGCGTCTCATCTATGAACCAGCACAAAGTACGATGGGTAGAGCCGTAAGCATATTTTATTTCATTTTAAGATACTTTAAAAAGTTAAAAAAAATACCATGTTAAAAAAATTCAAATTATTTCAAAAAATGAGAGGAAAGGCTCCCGGTAGTCTTTGGGGGATCGAGGGGCATTAGGGGGCCTGGGGGCCTTTGGGGTTGGGGTAGGGGACCTCACGACACTGTTCAAATGGAACTTGTGTGTGAATATTCTTCATGAAGATATGGAGCTCCACTTTAATTCTGAGTTTTCTCGAAGAAGTGCAAAATGTACAAGTTCTCTTCTGAATTTTCTTAGAAAAGAGAAAAAAAAGTTAGATCATTTCTGAAATTTACCAATGAAAATGAAAAAGCTTTCATTTCAGTTCCTAATTTCTCAAAGACATAACAAATTTAAAGTTCAATTCTAAATTTTTCCATAGAAGATAGGAATAGCTATACTATGATTGTGATTATTTACCATCAAGATAAAAAGTTTCACTTTATTTCTAATTTTTCTTAAATTCAGTTTATTCATATAACCACCAAAAGCAATAGGTTAGGTTAGGTATAAATGAATATTAATAAATAATTAGAAACATTTCTCCATGTTTAAGTTAGGTTAGGTTAGGTTAACTTATCATGAGCGCTCATGGTAAGCTAAGCTAACCTAACTTAAACATGGTAAAAAGATTAAATTAGGTTAGGTTAGGCTAGATTAAGTTAGGTTAAGTTAGGTTAGGTTAGGTTAGATTAATTTAGGTTAGGTTAAGTTAGGTTAGGTTAGCCTACGTAAGCGCGCGTATGTAGGCTAACCTAACCTAACCTAACTTAATCTAACCTAACTTAACTTAATCTAGCCTAACCTAACCTAATTTAATCTTTTTACCATGTTTAAGTTAGGTTACCTTAGCTTATCATGAGCGCTCATGATAAGTTAACCTAACTTAAACATGTAGAAATGTTTCTAATTATTTATTAATATTTATTTATACCTAACCTAACCTATTGTTTTTGGTGGTTAGATGAATGAACTGAATTTAAGAAAAATTAGAAATAAAGTGAAAGTTTTTATCTTCATGGTAAATAATCACAATCATAGTATAGCCACCCCTATCATCTAAGGAAAAATTTAGAAATAAACTTTAAATTTTTTATGTCTTTGAGAAATTAGGAACTGAAATGGAAGCTTTTTCATTTTTATTGGTAAATTTCAGAATTGAGCTAACTTTTTTTTTCTCTTCTCTAAGAAAATTCAGAAGAGAACTTGTACATTTTGCACTTCTTCGAGAAAACTCAGAATTAAAGTGGAGATCCATATCTTCATGAAGAATATTCACACACAAGTTCCATTTGAACAGTGTCGTGAGGTCCCCTACCCCAACCCCAAAGGCCCCCGGTCCCCCTAATGCCCATCGAGCCCCCAAAGACCACCGGGACCCCTTCACCCCCCCCCCCATTTTTTAAAATAATTTTGAATTTTTTTAACATGGTAATGTTAAAAAAAATTGATAGATCTTATCGCTATCTTATCGTTGATAGATCTTATCGCTATCTTTCCGGTGTTAGCATTCGA
>NC_142808.1:47888378-47944699 GCF_049724085.1 Artemia sp. Qi Xiang Cuo | reverse complement strand
CTTTTTAATAGTCGAAAGTGATTGGAAGGCAACTAACACCCCTTCCACGCCCACCATTTCCCCAAAGACGTCCAATCAAAATTTTGAGATATCCATTTTGTTCAACGTAGTTGAAAGTTCTGGAAATGAGGGCTTTTGGGATCAAAACCCCGTCAGAGCCCTCAGTGCAAGGGTTGTAAGTTATGCCCTGGGGGCATATAAGGTTTATATAGAAAGTTGTTGTATATGATTTATAGAATAGATTTTAGTCTTCCTCAAATCCAAT
Organism: Artemia sp. Qi Xiang Cuo; assembly: GCF_049724085.1. NCBI lineage: Eukaryota > Metazoa > Arthropoda > Branchiopoda > Anostraca > Artemiidae > Artemia > Artemia sp. Qi Xiang Cuo. The sequence continues at coordinate 47,944,434 of NC_142808.1, read as the reverse complement.
TTTTATTTACAAGATATTCTACCTATTCATGAGGTAGAAACTTTGCGAGTCGCTGGCTGGACGCTGGTCTTCTTCATTATTCATCAAGAGAAGTACATATCTGGTAAAAACGAAATGGCTGTGGCATTTCAGAATCCTTGCAGAATAGTTGAAATATCTAAGAGCTATGTTTTTCTAACAGAATTAATAATCAAAATTAGAAGTAGGGACCCATTATCCAATTCGAAGGGGGCACCTCTCCTGCCATCTATAAACAGTCAACTGTACAAGATCACGCGTCTCTTTCTAGTCCAATCATGGGAGTCAGAAATACTAACGGTACAAGATCATTGACACCGATTTCTAGGTCAATGAATTTACGTACGGTTTCTCTTACATCACAATTCAGCCTTGGGATTTTGTTTATAATGATCACGGTTTGAGGTTAAAGTAACATACCGTTTCAGGACATTATGGAGCCAGCATCGAATACTGTGGATTTAGAAGTTTTAGCTACACAAGTTTATAATATGAGTTCTGTTTAGTAAATTTTCTTTGGTTTTTCTAAATAAAATCATTTTTTGTAGTCCTCCACCCCCTCCAATATATTCAAATTCAGGGTATACCTCCCCCCCCCAAAGGAAAAAAAAACTTTATACTTTGTTTCAAAATATACTCTTTTTTCCACTAATTAACCCTCCACCCTCCTCCCACAGTTCGTCACCATTTAATTCTTTCAATTGAAGTTATTCTTTTACTCAAAGAATAACTTCATTTCCCAAGTGCCATTTTCCCATCATGCGTTTAAAATCATCAAAATAGAATCGTCTCTGTTTGCGGTCTAAACAAAACCGTGTGTGATTAAGGCTGTAATCCTCCAACAAGAGGGAGCTTCATAAACAACCTTCGCGTGGAAAGAGATTGCTGTTAATTAAGCTTGTGAGGTTTCAATGCTTTGCGTTATTCTATGTTGTTTGAAAGAGGGGAACAAATTGTCTGCAAAATTAATACTTAATAGAGATATTTAGGACATGGAAATTATATAAAAACGCGGAAGATGCTAACCGTCCTTTCGAGTGCATATTTTTTAGGTACGTCTTGAAATGTCTCGCGGGAAAACGAGAGCCATTATTCCTTTTTTATAGCTTTACTAGTGTCTATTATTTAATTCTACACCTTTCTTTCGATAAAGTCTCTTTTATATTCCCAGGAAGGAGTGTGAAAACTAAGGTTTTTATCATTGATATACAAGGCTAGAAAGCAAAGCCTTTAATTTAGGGGGGAGGGTTGGTAAAATTAGACCTGTGTCTCTTGCACTCTAAACAAAAGACATATATTATTAATAAAGCGGAAAAGGGTTGCTTTTGCAGACAATTATGCCTTATGAGGGGAGTATTCTATTTTCAAATGGCTTTGATGAAGGTAAATACTTCCTTTATGAAGGGAAATAATGGTTTAGTTAAATCTTCCAAGTTTTACATTCCCTGAAAGGAGAGAGGATGGATCCATTTAATATATATACATACATATATTTATAAATTAGAGGGGGTGGTGTTGCATGAAGTCTATATTAAGTGTAAATTGGCTGGTATTTTTACCTTTGATCGCAAATTTAGGCCTACATGATGTGTGTATGTTATCGATCTTTTTTTCATTCAATTTTAAGGCTATATGCTGGAACTCTGTTATCATGACTACGTAGCTATCTAAATTTGACAATTTACCCCTCCCCCACCCTATAATTTTCGGCTTTTTCATTAGCCCTGGTTTATATAAAAATAATTTCTACAATATTTACATGACTCTATACTGTGTTATGGCATTTTTTTATGTTCCATTTCGATATCGGAGAGGGGGAGGGGGTGGGATGTTTAATGGGGGACGAGTTTGGTTTTTCACTACAATTTGTACGGTTTTTCTCTAAATGAAAAACTAAAATTTAATTTCTTTTTAAGGACAATTTTGAGCAATGTCCCTTACCCAAGAAGAGGGCTAGGGTCTATGATGCTACTTCCATGCAGTAGTTGGAGATGGATGGTTCTTCCATGCCCTCAAAACCCCAAAGGAGAAATGATGTCCCATCTATGCTCCGCATGCAAGATGGTGAAGTCACCGGGCCTTCAAGACCTACAGTTATTGTCTATGTCAGTGAAGCTGATTCCCCTTTTATGTCCAACATGTATTGCCATGATGCGCTCCCTTCAGCCCCTCACCTGCAAGCTGTAGATCTTAATGTAATTTTAAATTTACTGGTATTTTCTCAAAAAATAGACTAGCAGTCACTAACGCCTAATTCTCTCAAAGGAAATAAATCCTTTTGACACTAATAATACTTCAGAGTGGTTTAATATCCACTATAGACAGGGGTAATTATTGAATGCGCTGCTTTTATTTCTACTAGATAATTCGCTATGAAAACTATGAGTATTATATTGCTAAATAGTGCTGCTATTAAGTATGTTACATGTTATGATTTTCACTATTTTTTCACTATATATGTGTGTGTGAGAGTGGCGAAAAGTAACTGAAAAAGTAGCTTCACAATTGTTATTGGTATAGAAATAAGTACCTGATGTTAGTTTTTGAAATAGACGCGATTAAAAAGCTTAAAAACTAGCCAAATGGTACTTTGTGCACACAGATATTGGCATTGCTACTGCTTCTGCTACGACTACTAAGTCTGTATTTTTTTAGGCACATGTTTTAAACAATTAGAAAATTTAGTCACTATTAATCCAATTTTCGACTTAAAAAAAATAGGGTGTTTTATGCACGTTGAAATTTAGTGGCTTTTTCTTTAGAGGTTACATTGGTTCCATATGCATTACCTTCTCCCCCATCTGAAGAAACAAGTGATATTGATGAAATGATCCAAATTGAAGCGCCAATGGAGTTTCGTGATATTCAGGTACGGGGGTGCTATGAAGGTAGTGAGAATTTAGATGTTACATATGCTAACACAGACTGGGCAGACAATTTATTGGGACAATATTTGAATGTTAATATTAATTATTAGAGTGTTGATAATATAGTTGAACAAGGCAGTGCTGTTACTTCAGAGGGTGATGTACCTTGATTAAGCCCGAACACTATAGAAATTTTAGGCAGTTTTTCAAGAGTTATATGAGAATCCTTCCCACTAAAATTTAATGAAGATAGTCCCTGTTAGATCAAATTTAATTGATCATGAAATGGCTTGGATGGATTTACATAGCCCAAATACACTAGAGGCTTTGCTAAGCAAACTTGGGGATTTTAGTAAACACACCAGCCCTATTGATAAACAAAGTGGGGAGGGGGTTTATGTATTGATGATATACAAGGGGGGAAGGTTTAGGTAATGATGATATAAAAGGGGGAGGGGGTAATGATACACAATTATCATCGCTCCCGGAATTTCAACAAACAAATTCGATATGTACTACAATCGACTTTTTCACTGCAACCTTTGGCGATCAGTTTAATACATTTATGGGGGGAAAATTTATAACCGACTCTATTTATATTATTCATGAATATGTAGAAAAAATTCGTGCACTTTTAGAAAACCGGATTCAGCTGTGGGGAGGGGGGGTCGGGAGAATATCAAAGCCTCAATTGTTTTAAAAATATTCTATCTAAATGAGAGTCTTGGGGAGGTGTATGACCATTATGTGCACACCAAGCTGTTGGTGGTGTATGCTCATTTGGATAATTACGAGAATGTATTTATGCAATGGATTGACAATATTGTCACTCATCTCGAAAATTATAATGAGAATGGGAGTGGTTCCATAGTTTTATTTGTTGAAAATTTAAGTGTAAATATATGTAAATTCAAAAAATCTTTTATTTTAAGAGAAGGACATAGGGACACGGGTACAGTTTTAAAACATAATCCTGATTTAGAAGGAAGTCAGGGCGTTCAACGAATCTATTTCGAAACAGGCCAAAAATGTTTCATGTAAGCTTTCGTCCTATCGGCTTTCCGACTTCTGAAAGATGAAGCTTCAAATAAAAATTTGGACTAATGGGCCGTGCATGGGAAGGAGGAGTCTGATTTCCCCCCAGTAGATTTCTTTTGTTTAGCAGAAAAATTTCCTGTAACACTCAGAGCGATAGATATTTTTGAACGGGCCAACGCCCATTTAAATATCGGTGTTACAGTGCTGCAATACGAAATGGAATTTCAAGAGGGTGTGCGTTCTCATAAAAATGGTGTAATATTCCCATAGGAGCGCCATCTATTGAATTGGTGAAACACTGGGTTTGGTTGTTGTACACACCGCCTAGTGAACCCAATTCAATTGGCCACTTCAATCCTATTACGGATATTAGTAGAGTTCTGGGAGGGGGTAAGGAAATTGGGGTATGTTACTATTGCCTAATGTGCCTGTCTAGATTTCGTAGCAAATTAAAGATACAAAATCACATGCAACATTGCAAAAGACACGGCTATCAATCGGTTGAAACAGTTTCAGGTTACTAAGCACTTTTAAGTTCTAACAATTTTCGGAATACTCTAATGCAAAGAGATAAAATAATATTAGACTGTGAAGCCAAGCTGGTGGAAGTGAATGGTCTACAATTTCTGAATAGTATAAAAGAAAATCAAGCCATCGCAGTTTCCTATGCCCACGCACAAAAAGACAGCTCTAACACTATGCAATTGTTAGAAATAGTCGAAACGTTGAATGAGAATGATTGTTTGATCAAAGCATTGACTAAATTAATTGTCACTGCAAATGGAGCTATTTCCCGTTTGAGAAATACCCAATATCCGATGATATTATCAGCAGAGTTTTGCCTGTCTATTAAAAATAAGAAGATATGTTGGTTATGTAAGGGGGATTTTTAATAGGGGACTAAGGAGAAAGGGACTGGGGGAAAAAGACTAAAGGGAGAGGGAAGGCGAAAGTCCGCGACCACGATCAATTGTGGCAAGAAATATCGTCAGGGGGTAGTAATTTTCGTGGTGTGGCACACCAATCGTGCAATTTGAATGTAAGCCAGCAGTTTTTTATACCGGTTTTCATTCACAATTCAAATTATGATTTGAAATTTATTTTACTGGCTTTGGCATGTATGCACAGAGAGGGGGGGCAGATAGTCCATGGGTAAATAGCTCATTTACCTACAATACTATCCCCAGATCTGCTGAGAAGCTGGTGCTTTTAGAGTTGAAATGGCAAGCCGTGTATAATGGGCATTAGTGCTGGAATAAAATCTGTTTTTAGATTCTTATAGTTTTTTCCCCAAGGCTCTGAGTCAACTAATTCAAGTTCAGAAAAGTGAAAATTTCGATAGTTTCCCTCTGCTTAAACAGTGCTTTCCGAACAGTTAAATGTATGACTTACTGACTTGTAAAAGGATATATGCATATGACTATAACTGCTCCCGTGCAAGGTTAAGTGAGGAGAAACTCCCTCTCATTGATGCATTCTATAATGCTTTTACCGATGGTGAATGCACTGACAAGGACTATGAATTTGCTTAGAGGGCATGGGCTAAGGGTGATTGTAAAAATGGTTGGGATTATTGTAAAATGTAGTTGGCCAGTGATGTATTAACTCTTTTAGACATTGTCTGCAAAAATACAGATCAAATTTATTCAGAGTTCGGGCTAGACATTGGCTATTATTTTTCAACACCGCACCTCGTCATGGACTTAGTTCTAAAAATTAGTACGGAGGAAATAGGATTGATCACCAATGTGGATCAACACCTATTTGTAGAAAGAACTATGAGAGGGGGATGTGTTTTTTATGGGGATTGCGGCCTAAAAACGGATCCAACTGGGCAGAACTCTGCTGATGGTGTAAAGTCTAATGCTGTTTTTCTTGACATGGACTCATTGTGCCCCTTGGTGATGTCTCACTAAAGTTTACCATGTGGCGATTACAAATGGCTTGAAAATCCTTGTGACATCTGCGACATTCACACTTTTTAGGAAAAGGGTCCACAAGGATGGTTCTTTGAAATTGACGGACACACGCCAGTGGAACTTCACGACACTGTAAAAGATTTTGTTTTCCCGTGCGTGAATACACCTGTGACCAAGGAGTCTTTAGGCCCATACAATCGGTCTTTGGTCAAGGATATGGGCATGCATTGGACCCCCTCCAAGGAAAAACTAATTGCAGATCTGGACCCAAAACAAAATATTGTTGTTCATAATGTCCTATTGCGATGGATGGTGAGCAATAGTTTCAGGATCACAAAAATACACAGGACCCGGAACTACGATCAAAAACTCTGTTTGAAAATGTTTACTAACAATTTTGTCAGTAAACGATTACAGGCAAAAAGTGAAGTCGAAGAAGAAACGTGCAAACTTATTATAAATTCAGTATTTGGCAAAACGTGTGAAAACCTTCAATACAGGTGTCATTGTGACATTGTAATATGTCCCAAAGAATGTGCACAAATTATTGCCGACCCCAATTTTACAACATTCACGAACATAGACCCGAATATGGTTCTGCTACACAGAAAAAAGAGAAATGTTATTCTGAATAAGAATATTGCGGGGCGTAGTTCAGTACTTGAAATTTCCAAGTAACTCGTGTTGTTTTTCTTTGAAAATGTGTGCAAGGTACAGTGACCAAGGCAGGGGGAGGTTCAAGTTTATCATGATACCTCCTTCATGATCAAGGCAGATAGGTCGGGATAAAGTTGATAAAATCTAAGTATCTGGGTGAATAGATTCTTTATCAACATCCTTTGCAGGAAATGTCGGTTAAAGTTATCAAAAACCTGTGTCAGAGTGATTAAATTCTGTATCAACATCTATTGTCAAATACATGGGGTAACATTGACAAAATCTAAGTATCAGAGTGTAATAAATTTTTTCTATCAGCGTCTTTGTCGGATAAATCAGATAAAATTGACAAAATATAAGTATCAGATTGAATAAATTCTTTTATCAACATCTTTTGCTGGATACATCGGATAACATTTTCAAATCTGAGTATCAGAGTGAATGAATTCTTTATAAACTTCTTTTGTCTATTACATTAGGTACCATTCACAAAATTTAAGTATAAGAGTGAATAAATTTTCTATCAACATCCTTTGCCGGATATGTAGGTTAAAATTATCAAAACCTTAGTGTCAGAGAGATGAAATTCTGTATCAGCAATTTATGTCAGATATTTCGGATAACATTGGCAAAATCTATGTAGTAGAAAGAATAAATTCTTTATCAACTTCTTTTATTGGATACTTAGGATAACATTCACAAAATCTAAGTATCAGAGTGAATAAATTCTTTATCATCGTCATTTGTCAGATATACCTGATAAAATTGAGAAAATCTAAGTATCAGAGTGAATAAATTCTGTATCAATATCTTTTGACAGATACTTTTGGTAGCACTGATAAAATCTAAGTATCAGAGTGAATAAATTATTTATTAGCATTCGTTATAAATTTAATTTATATTATAGTTCGGATAACATTGACAAAATCTATGTATTAGAATGAATAAATTCTTTATCAGCATCTTTTGACGGATGTGTCGGATAAAATTGATAAAATCTAAGTGTCAGAACGAATAAATTCTGTATCATCATCTTATGCTGGATACATCGGTTATCCGGATAAAATTGAAAAAATCTAAGTATCAGAATGAATAAATTCTTTATCAGCATCATATGTCAGATGTCGGATAACATTGTCAAACCTAAGTATCAGAGTTAATAAATTCTTAACCAACTTCTTTTGTTGGATACATCAGATAACATTCACATAAAGAATTTCATCCTTCTGAAACTTAGGTTTTGGTAATGTTAATCTAATGTTAATGGTAATGTTAACACATCCGGCAAAGGATGTTGATAGAGAATTTATTCTCTCTGACACTTACATTTTGCCAATTTTATCCCGACCTATCCGTCAAAATATGTTGATAAAGAATTTATGCATTCTAATACATAGATTTTGTCAATGTTATCCGACATATCCAAGAAATTATATCGAGAAAAATATTAATAAAAAATTTATCAACTTTGATACTTAAATTTTAACAGAACTACCAAAATTATCTGTCAAAAGACATTGATACAGAAATTATTCCCTCTGATGCTTAGATTTTGTGAATTTTATCTGGTATATCCGTCAAAGGATAATGATGAAGAATTTATTCACTTTGATATTTAAATTTTGTGTATGTTATCCGATGTATCCAACAAAGGAATTTGATAAAGAATTTATTCTTTCTAGTACATAGATTAAGTCAATGTTATCCGATAAATCTGATAAAAGATACTGATAGAGAATTTATTTAATCTGATACTTATATTTTTTCAATCCTATCCGGATAACCGATGTAACCGGCATATGATGATGATAAAGAATTTATTCGATCTGATACTTAGGTTTTGTCTATTTTATTCGACATATCAGACGAAAGATGTTGATAAAGAAATTATTCACTCTGATTCTTAGAATTTCTCAATTTTATCCAATGTATCCGACAAAGGATGATGATAAAGAATTTATTTATTCTAATAGATAGATTTTGTCAATGTTATCCAACATATCCGACAAATGATATCGATAAAGAATTTTGATACAGAGTTTGTTCACTTTGATACTTAAATTTTGTCAGTGCTATCAAAAGTATCTTTCAAAAGACATTGATAAAGAATTTCATCACTCTGAAACTTAGGTTTTGATAATGTTAACCTACTTATCCGGCGAAGGATGTTGATAGATAATTTATTCACTCTGATGCTTATATTTTTTGAATGCTACCTGATGTAATAGACAAAAAATATTGATAAAAAATTCATTCATTCTGATACTTAGATTTTGACAATGTTATCCGACGTATCCGGCAAAAGATGTTGATAAAGAATTTATTCAATCTGATACTTATATTTTGTCAATTTTTACCCCATTTAACCGACAAAGATACTGATAGAGAAATTTATTCACTCTGATACTTAGATTTTGTCAATTTTACCCCATGTATCTGACAATAGATGTTGATACAGAATTTAATCACTCTGACACTTAGGTCTTGATAATGTTAACTAACATTTTCGGCAAAGGATGTTGATAAAGAATCCATCCACTCATATACTTAGATTCTATCAATTTTATCCCTGCCTATCCGTCAAAAGATGTTCATAAGGAACTTATTCATTCTAATACAAAGATTTATTCAATGTTATCCGATGTATCCGAAAAATAATATCGATAAAGAATGCTAATAAAAAATTTGTTCACTCTGATGCTTAAGATTTATCATTGTTACCAAAAATATCTATCAAGAGTATTTGATAAGAAATTTATTCACTCTTAAGTTTATATTTTCTCAATTTTATCAGATATCTGACAAAGTACGATGATAAGGAATTTATTCTGTCTGATACTTAGATATCGTGAATGTCATCTGATGTACCCGACGAAAGAAGTTGTTAAGAAGTTATTCACTCTGATACTTAGATTTCGTGAATGTTATCTGATGCATCCGACAAACTAAGTTGAAAAAGAATTTATTCACTATGATACTTAGATTTAGGTAGTGTTATCAAACGTATCCGTCGAAAGATATTGATAAAGAATTTATTCACTCTGACACTGAGATTTTCTCAAGTTTATCAAGGATATCTAACAAACGACGGATAAAGAATGGAACTGGATAAGGAATTTATTCACTCTAATAGATAGGTTTTGCCAATGTTATCGGACAAAGGATGTTGATATAGAATTTACTCAGTCTGACACTTAGATTTAGTCAATTTATCCGATGTATCTGACAAAGATTATGATAGAAAAACTTTATTCACGCTGATACTTTGATTTTGTCAATGTTATCCCACGTATCTGAACATAGATGTTGATATAGAACTTTATCACTCTGACACTTAGATTTTGATAATGTTAACCGACATAACTGGTAAAGGATGTTGATAAAGAATCTATTCACTCTGATGCTTAAATTTTATCAATTTTATACTGACCTATCCGACAAAACAGTGTTGATAAAGAATATGTTCATTCTGGTACTTAGATTTTCTCCATGTTAACCTATCTATCTAACATATTATGTATGCAAATTCCTTTTCTTACATCTCCGATATTTTAATAGACATTTTAAACGTTTGATATACTAGCATAATCTAAAAATAATGAACAAATAGCAATCTAATGCATAATATATTTTTAATGAAATAATGTAATGTAGGATATTAATACAAAAATATATTATTATACATTATTAATATCATTGTACAACTTTCGGACATTTTGAATCTGTTCCATAAAATAATTCATCATGTTCTCTTTTGATAGTATAGTTACTCTCTTCTCTTAGTTCGTAATCAGTAGAATAATCATTAATCCATTTTGAGTCATACACAATTTTTTCGGGGGGGGTCATCCACATGTTCAATATGCATTTCATCTTTGCTATTATTAGGTTCATTGTCTATATGATCAACAGCAGTAATAACGTTCACTTGCGCTTCATTTTCAATCAATTCATCTTTATATTCCTTCGTGATATTTTTTACCTTTTCCCTTTTTATTTTTCCGGTTATTTCACTGTCTATGACCACATTATTTCTACACAGGTATCAGTTCCGGCACGTAGACAAGATATGATTTATGATGTTCGTAGAAGAGTACGCCTGTCTTCTTTTGACCTTCCGTTGAATACTAATACCCAAAAGCTGACGATACGATGTATCAGTAGGTAATGTGTTACCAGCAACAGTAGCAAGGATTAGTCCTCTATCATAGACGGTTATTTTTATTTTGGCAGTCTCTTTAAATGCAATCATCTCGGGAACTAAAACTTTCACACATACAGAATATGTATCATGGAAATTCTTAGGTACTCTAAAGGAATCTAAACTCTCACTGTCATGACAACGCAAGCATACGTTTCTAATAGTGCTACCACTTGTACTTGTTTCATAGTTCAAATACTTCTCCTTGTCAGCATTCAATGCCAAAATAACACTATCATGTGAACAGATTTTTACTGGGGGGTCATCCACATGTTCAATATGCATTTCATCTTTGCTATTATTTGGTTCATTGACTGTTTGGTCAATGGTAGTAACGTTTGCTGGCACTTTGTTTTCATTGATTCATCTTCATTTTCCTTAGTGATATTTTCTACCAATGCCCTTTTATTTATCCAGCAATTTCACTGTCTATTATCACATTATTTTTACAAAGGTAACAGTTTCGGCCCGTTGACAAGATATGGCTTATGATATTAGTAGAAAAGTACGCCTGTCTTCTTTTGACCTTCCATTGAAGTCTAATATCCGAAAGCTGACGATAGGGTTTAACACTGGGTAACATGTTACCATAAGGACTAGCAAGAAGATGCCCCTCTTCATCAACTATTATTTTTATGTTGGTATTCTCCTTGAGTGCAATCATCTCCGGAGATCTCAATCTCGCATATCCACCAACATAAGAGTTGAATTTTTTGGTACTCCAAAGAAACTTAATTCTTTACTGTCATGACAACGCACGCATATGTTTCCGATAGTGCTACCATTTGTGCTTGTTTCATAGTTCAAATACTTCTCCTCGTCAGTGGTCAATGCTACAATAACATTATCATGTGAACACACTTTCTTAAAATGCTTCATCTTCACTTTTTTAAAGATATGAATTATTTTTTATCCTTACACTGCGTAAGAAATACTGATTTAATACATGCAATAAACTAGGTAGTGTCGATAACCTGCCATAGAGTTCCATTGGGAAAGCCACGTCGTTTCTATGAGCAAGCATAGAGTACGATTGATACATCTGCAAGCATATTTCATGTCATTTTAAGATACGTAAAAAAACGTTGATTGATTGTGAAGTCGAAAAAAAATTCAAACCAAAAAAAGTGCTACTACAAATATTATTTTTCTAATAGTAAAAGTCACAACTAAAATATCTATATAATTCTCATTTTGAATTTGGAAGAAATTAAGTGTGAATTACTTATGTTTTAAGTATTTTTTGTCTCATTCAAAGACATGAAAAAAAAATTGTAAAAATATATCATGTTCAAAAAATAATAAAACTAAACAAAAAAAAACTACAAAAAAAGTAAAAAAAATTGGGGGGAGGGGGGCCCTCGAAAAGTGGGAGGGTGGGGGCTCCTTGGAGTTTAGGGATAGGAGACCTCGGGATCTTGAGGTCCGTAATGCTTAGGGTTATTTATGGTTGCGGTTCTTCGTGCTTCAAACCTATAATCATCTCACTTCTTCATTTCTAAGGATTTCTAAGGATTGTTCCGAATTTCTTTATTAAAATTCTTTTCTTGGCATCTACATCTCTATTATCAACTTTTTAGTGTACTACCATGTTAGAGCATATTTTATATTGACAACACTGTTCAAATGGTACTTGTGTATTATAAAGAACACATCCGAGATGTAAAGCTAGGTCAAGTCACAAGGTCATCTTGTCATCTTTAATCGTTTCCGTAGATTGATGCTAACGATGTTATTCCAAATTTATAATAAATTGCCTATGAGTTAGCAACCCCTTCGGGATTACCTTAACTGGTAAGCAGTTTAACCCTTTATTACCACTTTCATACAATCCAATTAAAATGTTACCGAGCTCTGTCTCAACCCTATTATTCAATCACCAATTAAAATCATTCCTAGCTGAGTTACGCCATTGGAATACATTTTTTTGCAAACTGAGTTATTTAACGCAATTATACAACTTTTAACATTATTATATACCGCTAATAATGTAAACGACATCGGACGAAAAGCAGTTTAACCCAGTTTACTACCTTCATACAATCCATTTAAAAGTGTTACTGAGCTTGTTTTCATCCCTATTATTCAAGTACCAATTAAAATAATTCAGTTCAGGGCTGTGCAAATGCTATACCTTTTTTGCAAAATGAGTTAGCTAAGATACCGCTAAAGTACAATAAACGTTTGAACACGTTATACCAAGGTCTCTTTCAGGCGTCAAATCTATTACACATCTGAGCATATTCTTTGTACAGTTGATAGTAATTAATAGTGTTTCAGAAAATAGGTGTTGCCTCAGAAACCTGTCTGGTAAGGCTTGTACCATCTGTAGTAATAGATGACTGCCCGTGGTAAGCCCTGTACCGTTGAAACTGCACTGTATATTCTTGTGTAATTCCATGTGTATCTTGGACTATGTATATCGTTACTACTCTAAATCTTCCGCCTCTTACTAATGATTACTGTAGGAAGGGGCACTTGATGATTCTTAACAGATTTTTGAATGCCGAGAGGGAGACTAGTCTCTACTCGTGTAGTATGTTCTAATATTCCAATATTACTTATCTGAAAAGCCCGATTACTTATCCTTAGTTACCGCTTGACAAGACGTAAATGACATAAGAGGTCAGTAGGACTACTACTTGAGTAAGTAGTCTTGATCAGTGGCCAGACAAGTAACCCTGGAAATGCAGGATAATTGAAGTCATATATGAACAAAAATTCAATCTTTTCAAAAATTAAACACAAATTGTGAAACTATGGGCGGATAACAAAAAGGGACATTAATTTTTAAATGTCGCACACTTTCCAGGGGTGTCTAAATAAGCTATGTTTATAGTGAAGTAGACCGGATTAGTGTTGTTATTCACCTCGTTGCATTCAGCTTTTCAGTTGGCAAATTACCGGATGAGTATTTTTTGTAATCTTTTGAAGATTACATCTGGGTAAGTTAATTTTAAGCGGTTAAGGGATGCTCAAAGGCACTCTTGGCTCGACTGCAATAACGAGCCAAGTCCTAGGTTCTCTTGACTCCCCATTCTCTTAGGACCCTCATTCTTCCTTCGTCTAGGAACAGTATTTCCATTCCAGTTTTGGACGCTCCATTAAAATGACGAGTTTTTAGATCTTATAGGGGCAAATCATTTCATTTGGGTATTCCATGGGTTTCTAGCCTAATACTATCAAAGATTTTAGTCTCTTTGGTTCCTTATCTTGTTTCTAGACACAACACTCTGTCTGGCGGGAGGGAGAACGCGGTTCAATAGACAATACTCTGTGTGAAGGGAAAAGATAACCAAGAGGCAATTCATCATGTCAAGGTAGAAAGAGAATCAAGAGAAAACGGTCTGTGAGTAAGGAGGTGCCTGGAGCCTAGATGCAAATAACAAAAAAAAACTGTAATTTACCATCTCAAAGTTTTTTCTTCGTTGATACATTCGGGAAGTCTGAAGTATGGCATTCTGACAGCTTAACTAATAATTCCTTGGTCCATATATTAGAATATTTGAATGAAGAATGAATTCATTTAGTTGATGATTAAAGTGTATTCTGTAAGATATTTTGGTACAAGGAATTGGTGTGGTCAGGGCTGGGCCTTGTTTGTATAGCAGGCCTTGCTGCAGGTCCGTCCTAAATTTCACAGAAATCTATTTTTCTCCAGAAGAAGAAGACTTTGTGAGGGACCCATGGGCCTGTACGAGACTGGAGGGAAACGATTCTTGTATTTATTTCTTACGCCCTTAGATGGTGTAAAAGCGAGCCAAGTTCAAGCTACATTTAGTCCTCTTTTGTTTTGTCTTAGAAAGTAACTATGGCTGGATTTGTTATCCTTACAGCATAGCCGCGTAATTTATTTACGCTAAAAAGTAAAAGGCAAAGCATTGCTCAAGAAATCTTAACAAATCTAGCACAAGTTCATACGCAATATTGCTCCATAAGACATTGATCTTCTACACTTGAAAAATCAAAAGATACTACCATCTTGGAATGCAGCTTCCCTCGTACTACTTTGTTTCTACTAAGTCTTTCTAGCTAGAGTCCTTTTTATAGGAATTTTGTTTCATTTTCTATTATTTTACTACGGTTCAAAGCTTAGGGTTCTTTAATAGGCTTATACTCAAATTCTACAATAAAACTGGAATTATACTTGAACGGCATCTATTCTTCAATGCAGTGTTCTTTCTATATTGTTAATAACAAGATTGAATTATAAAATTAATCAGGTAAATGACAAATAAAAAGGATAAATACTAATAAAAATAAAGTAAGTAATCATTTACCTGATGAAATCTCGGTGTATTGTTTCTGTGTATTTTGCTTGGGTGATTAAAAATTCAGCTTTTGTGTCCATCTTTGGAGCAAATTTTATAATGTCACAATACAAGTTGTATTATTATCAAGTAGCATAGGTGTAGAATACCAGTAACTTCAATGGGGGGGGGGGCTGGTGTGGGTGTATTTTCCGGCAATATTTTTTCTGCATTCCCCTTTCCAGATTTAATAAAGTCTTTTTGTGGCATTATAATTGAAAAAGGGCTTGGTTTTTCTTTCGTATTTTTGTTAAAGAAATTAGAAAATCACGAACTTTCCCCATTCCCCTTTCCAGATTTAAGAAAGTCTTTTTGTGGCATTATTATTGAAAAAGGGCTTGGTTTTTCTTTCGTATTTTTGTTAAAGAAATTAAAAAATCACGAACTTTCCCTCCCTGAATTACAAGCAATACTCGTCCCATCCCGAGGGTCACGTCCAGAATTTTGTTTTCGAGGGAAGGGCATAAAATGGTTAAAAAAACTTTAAATATTTGTTTAAATGCATTGCGTTAAGTTTTAACGTATCAGACAAAAATATCGAGGGGGGGGCTCTGGATATTGCCTAGCCTCTTTAATTTTCGTGAATTGACGCCATTGATCGTCACCAGTGGTGTCGATGGGGAAGAGGGGACATTCTCCTTGTAATATTTGCTCGGCTCATTTTGAATCCAGTTTTTGAAACCATTTTGAAAACCTGACAAAATTTGTTGAATATAAGCAATGATTGTGGACAATCCAAATAAAAAAGGATTGTCCCAAATATAGGGGAAACGTGACAAGGGAAAGATAGGACACGGTACAGTACCTATATAACGTGGTGCCTTAGTTAAGAAATACTATTAAAAATTCTTCCTTAGTTACATCACTTGCTAAATAATGTTATTTATTTAACAAAAATTTCTTTCATTTATATAATGACAATTTTGGACAGTTTTATTTTACATATTCTTTTTCATTGGTTAAGAAAAGAATATTTTAGATCTTTTCCGTTTCTCTCTATAAGAATTCAAATTTTGGCTTACTATTTATATGTTTGCCAAAATTTTGCAACAATTTTTTAATCTAAGCTGTACTATAATGCTTTCGATTGGTAGGTACGGGGAGAAATACTCAATTATAAATAAGTTGAAAATCCGCACAATTTTTTGGTTTCTATAGGGTTGAAGGGATTCCAGCCCCTATCATGTTACAACCTTGAGTATAGACAAATATTACGCAACTATTACCCTCCACGTACTTTGAAAGTTTCAACTTAACTTTCTTAACTTTTCCGTAGATATCACATATACTCCCTTTTGACAACCTTGGATAAAAATAGTGTATTTTGATTTAGTTGAATTTCCAACGTAAAAGCCATTTACGTTGATATATCCTACTTGACAATAATGCAAGTTAGGTTGTGATATTATTAAATTTGCTCTAAACATGAACACAAAAACTGGTTTCAAAATGAGCCGAGCAAATATTACAAGGAGAATGTCCCCTCTTCCCCATCGACACCACTGGTGACGATCAATGGCTTCAATTCACGAAAATTAAAGAGGCTAGGCAATATCCAGAGCCCCCCCTCGATATTTTTGTCTGATACGTTAAAACTTAACGCAATGCATTTAAACAAATATTTGAAGTTTTTTTAACCATTTTATGCCCTCCCCTCGAAAACAAAATTCTGGACGCGGCTCTCGGGATGGGACGAGTATTGTTTGTAATTCAGGGAGGGAAAGTTCGTGATTTTTTAATTTCTTTAACAAAAATACGAAAGAAAACCAAGCCCTTTTTCAATAATAATGCCACAAAAAGACTGGGCTAAAACGGGGACTCCCGGCACAAATTTGTTTCAACTCCAATTTTTTTAACCAGACTGGTTTTTTCGAGCTGACACCTGTTTTTTAGGCAGCCAATCAGAGAACTGCTTAACAATTCGTCCTTGAAATTTCGTATAAAATGTTTCTTAATTTATTTCCAGATAAAAAGCATTTACCAGTAAATTCAAATTTCAGGGGGACTTAGCCCCCTCCCCCCTCCAAAAATACAAACCATTAAAATATGACGTGTATATTCGATAGAAAACACAAAGTATGCTATTTTTTCCATTTAAATAAAATCTCTCCTCCTCCCTCCTTTGGTTAGGATTGTAATTGTCTTGAAACAGTTCTTTTCGTTCATAAAAATATGTCATTTTCCCATCGTGTGTTTAAAATGAACTTTCTTTATCAGCTTAATTAGAACCATCTGTGTTTAACCTTTTTAAAAGAGGGAGCGATTTCAAAACATCGTGTGTTATCCACAGTTCCATTTTTGAAGTCTGTGCTATCAAGAGCGGTTTCCGTATTTGTTTTGGAGAATTGCCTTTAGCCAGCAATAGTTTGATATGAATGTATCGGTAGATAGGATGTGCGAATTTGATCCTACTAAGGTGGAAAAAATGAAAAGAGTTTAGCATTTTTGCAAATACTTCGATGTGTTGTCAATTTAAAATATACTTCGATGTGTTGTCAATTTAAAATAGTTAAGAAATAAAAATTTTTAACAATAAATGGCTGAAAAGTGTTTTGGGGGAGATGGGATGATTGTGTACTGTATAATATACAAGTGATTTTTGGACAGTGTTGTCAGTTTAAAATAGTTCCCACTGGTTCCTGGCACTAGGCTATACATATCAAGTTGAAAATTTGACAGAATAAGGTTTTTGAAGGGGTTGAGTTGCACGGGAGTTGAGCATGTGGTTGAGTTGCACGGGGGGGGGGGGGGGGGGGGTTGAGTTGCACGAGGGTTCAGTTGAAGGGGGTTCAGTTGCACGGGGTTTATTTAAATGTGGTTGAGTTGCAAAATTTAACAAGAAATGGCTGCAAAGTGTTTTGAGGGAGACGAGTTGCATGGAGGGTTGAATTGCACGAGGGTTCAGTTAAAGGGGGTACAGTTACACGGGGGTTAGTTAAATGGGGTCGGGTTGCACGAGGGTTCAGTAGCACGAGGGTTCAGTAGCACGGGGGTTCAGTTGTACGGGGTTTCGGTTATACAGGGGTTCAGTTACATGGAGGGGTCAATTGCACGGGGGTTGAGTTAAATGGGGCTTGATTTGCACGAGGGTTCAGGTACTCGGGGGTTCAGTTACATGTGGATTCAGTTACCCGGGGTTTCGTTAAATGTGGTTGAGTTTTACGGGGGGTTGAGTTGCTCGAGGGTTCTGTTAAAGGGGGTTCAGTTGCACGGGGTTTATTTAAATACGGTTGAGGCGCAAAATTTAACAAGAAAAGGCTGAAAAGTGTTTCGAGGGAGATGAGTTGCATGGAGGGTTGAGTTGCACGAGGGTTCAGTTAAAGGGGTAAGGTTACACGGGGGTTTAGTTAAATGGGGTCGAGTTGCACGAGGGTTCAGTATCACGGGGGTTCAGTTGAACGGGGTTTCGGTTATACAGGGGTTCAGTTACATGGAGAGTTCAGTTGCACGGGGCTTGAGTTAAATGGGGCTTGAGTTGCACGAGGGTTAGGTTGCACGGGGGTTCAGTTACATGCGAATTCAGTTACACGGGGTTTAGTTAAATGTGGTTGAGTTGCACGGGGGGTTGAGTTGCACGAGGGTTCAGTTAAAGGGGGTTCAGTTGCACGGGGTTTAGTTAAATGCGGTTGAGTTGCAAAATTTAACAAGAAATGGCTGAAAAGTGTTTTGAGGGAGATTAGTTGCAGGGAGGGTTGAGTTGCATTCGGGTTCAGTTAAAGGGGGTACATCTACATGGAGGATTAGTTAAATGGGGTAAAGTTGCACAAGGGTTCAGTAGCACGAGGTTTCAGTAGCACGGGGGTTCAGTTGTACGGGGTTTCGGTTATACAGGGGTTCAGTTACATGGAGGGTTCAGTTGCACGGGGGTTGAGTTAAATGGGGCTTGACTTGCACGAGGGTTCAGTTGCACGGGAGTTCAGTTACATGCGGATTTAGTTACACGGAGTTTAGTTAAATGTGATTGAGTTGCACGGGGGGGTTGAGTTGCACGATGGTTCAGTTAAAGGGGGTTCAGTTGCAAGGTGTTTAGTTAAATTTGGTTAGGTTGCACGTGGGGGTTGAGTTGCACGAGGGTTCTGTTAAAGGGGGTTTGGTTGCACGGGGGTTTGAGTCATTTTTACGGGGTTTGAGAGACTCTGTTGCCTGATTTGACATCACCAGGCACGTGCGAGGGAAATTTTTTTTTGTTGGTGGGGGGGCTTAAAAAGGCAAAAATGGGGTGAACTACATTAGTTTATAAGACGGATCGTGAAAATCCCTAGGTTTTGTGTACCAAGAATGGACCGGAGGTAGCCTCCTTTACATACACGAATGGATATCGCTAGAATATTTTAAGACGGGGGCTTTGTTATTTTAAAAAAATTGGATACTACAATCAGAATTCTTTGATTGACATTTGCAAAAAAGGGGTAATAGATTTGTGAATTAGATTGTAGGTTTGACATCACCAGACACGTGCGAGGGAAATTTTTGTTAGTGGGAGGCTTAAAAAGGCAAAAATGGGGTGAACTACATTAGTTTATAAGACGGATCGTGAAAATCCCAAGGTTTTGTGTACCAAGAATGGACCGGAGGTAGCCTCCCCTACATACACGAATGGATATCGCTAGAATATTTTAAGACGGGGGCTTTGTTATTTAAAAAATTGGACGCTACAATCAGAATTCTTTGATTGACATTTGCAAAAAAGTAGTAATAGATTTATGAATTGGAGTGTAGGTTTGACATCACCAGGCACTTGAGATGGAAATTTTTGTTGGTGGGGGGCTTAATAAGGCAAAAATGGAGTGAACTACATTAGTTTATAAGACGGATCGTGAAAATCCCAAGCTTTTGTGTACCAAGAATGGACCGGAGGTAACCTACCCTACATACACGTATGGATATCGCTAGAATATTTTAAGACGGGGGCTTTGTTATTTTAAAAAAATTGGATGCTACAATCAGAATTCTTTGATTGAAATTTGAAAAAAAGGGGTAATAGATTTGTGAATTAGAGTGTAGGTTTGACATCACCAGGCAAATGCGAGGGAAATTTTTGTTGGTGGGGGCTTTAAAAAGGCAAAAATGGGGATGAACTACATTAGTTTATAAGACGGATCGTGAAAATCCCAAGGTTTTGTGTACCAAGAATGGTATGTGTTAAATATTCGGGTAAACATTCGACTATAAATAAGGCTATTGTGTCTTTCTGAACTTTCTGTGAGAGGCGAGGGTAAGTATTTAGTTTAAATAATTCTAGGAGGAATTGAGTTTTGTGGCTGGTGCAGAAAAAATGGTACGTGTGGGGTAAATTAAGTTTTTTTTTTGGGGGGGGGATGGTAGTTATTTAGTACCCAGTAAACAGGTGACTTGAAATGCTTCATTAGAATTAGTTTATTGCTAATGATACCTCTTCGACAGATATTTTTTTTATTGCATTTTATAGCTATTAGCCAAAAGTTGCTCTGTGTTTGTCACACCAATTAGTAAATATTTATCGGGGTTTTATTTTTTTCTGTTCAATTATTTTAAGTGTAAGCCAATATAATTACCTCATTCTTTTATTCTAACTTAACTTGTAGGAATAGGACTTCTAGAATATGGATTCATTCCCTCGACTAAATCAGTTTATTCATGTATAATGGTGAACAAAAGACTTAATTCTCCGTATTCTTCTTATTCTTATCTAGCTAAATGTTGCGCTGTCCTTGTCACACCAACTAGTAAATATTTATCGGGCTTTTATTTTTTTCGTTCAATTATTTTCAGTGTAAGCCAATATAATGCTAGGGGGAGTAAAAATGGTAGTTATTTAGTACCCGGTAAACAGGTGACTTGATATGCTTCATTAGAATTAGGTTATTGCAAATTATACCTCCTCGACAGATATTTTTGTGGTTCGAACAATTGTGCTCTATGATTGGTCAGAGACACGATGTGGCTTTCCCACTGGGGGGTTTATGACTCCTCCCCGCAATGAATTCAGATGGTTTTAGGACTCATCTCCCTAGCCATAACTCCATTCAACCTTGAGCGAAGGTATAAAAGTTTGATGAAGTACTTCTCTACTTAACAACTACATTAATAGCCTCCAAGATGATAGGACTGTATGACACAGAATTTCTCGGATTAAAAAAATCATCTTGTTTTGTTATATTTGAATGTGCTTTTTTATTATTGTCTATGGATCTCGAAGAAACTTACTGTTATCCTTGGATAGTGAACTATAATCTGTTTGAGTATGATAAAAGCTTGTGGAGTACTACATTACGTCATATAAACAGACTGGGATTCTATGATAGAGTGATTACACCACTTAATAATACTGGTAAGGAACTGAGAAATGATCAGGAGGAAGTCAGTGAAATTTGCAGCTTTTTCAGGGTTGAAGCACTCTACGTAAAGGGTAATATACCTACAGATAAAGTTTTAATTCAAAAGTGTGACCCTAGGATTCGACTTTTCAATCTAGAAGAGTTTAAGTGTCCTAAATTTGAAGGGGGTTATCACCGTCCTGAAGACGAGGTTAGCTTCTTCGCGCAGTGGATACTTAAGGACATACCTGATCGTGATAAATCCATAAGACATGGTAAAAACTATTCTATATCATGGGACCATCGTTTCTGGATGTTTAAGTGTGAACTTTAAGTACCATTTTTATTTAAATATGTATTTTTTTGTTTTTTTTTCTAAAAAAAATCTGTTAATACGTTTAAGCAATAAATATATTTAAGCTTAACCCGTCTTTATTCTTTAGAATAGTTATATTCATTTCATTAAATTATGAAGAAATTGTAAGTAAGTAACAATCGCTTTGTTGAATTCGCTTCCTGAACACAATAAAGATATTTAATTCAAGAAATCATAATAAAATCGCAAATAAGTAATAAACTCTTTATTTTTTTCACCTATTGGATATAAAATACTGAAATTTCATTGATGAAATTAGGAAGGAATTGTAAATAGGTAACAGACTCATTCTTCAAGTCACCTCATGTGTACACAATGCAGAAATTTCATTTAATAAATTATAAAAAATTGCAAGTAAGCAGCAAATTCTTTCTTGAATTCACCTCCTGGATAAATAAAAAAGACATTTCATTCAAGAAATTATGACAAAATTCTAAGTAAGTAATAAACTCTTTCTTGAAGTTACCTCTTGGATACACAATGCAGAAATTTCATTTAGGATATTATGAAAAAATCGTAATCAAGTAACAAACTCTTTCCGGAAGTCACCTCTTGGATACACAATGCAGAAACTTTATTTAAGAAATTATGAAAAAAATGTAAGTAAGTAAGTAACAAATTCTTTCTTGAAGTCACCGCTTGGATACACAATAAAGAAATTTCATTAAACAAATTATGAAAAAATTGTAAGTAAGTACCAAAGTCTTTCTTGAATTCACCTTTTTGACTAACAAAAAAACATCTCATTCGAGGACTTATGACAAAAGTCTAAGTAATTATAAAACTCATAGATGATTTCATGAGTTAGATTCAAAATTTAGAAATGTAATTCAGTAAACTATTAACAAATTAACACTAAGTATCAATTTATATCTCTGATTCAACTCTTTCATGCGTAAAATATAAATTTCATTCAATAAGCTATGAAAATATTTGTAAGTATGTAACAAACTCTTTATTGATTTCACCTCTTGGATATACAGTACATATACTTTATTCAAGAAATTATGAAAAAATCGCAAGTAAGTAACAAACTCTTTATTGTTTTCACCTCTTGGATATACAATAAGGAAATTTAATTTAATAAATTATGAAAAAATTGTAAGCAAGTAACAAACTCTTTCCTGAAGTTACCTCTTGGATGCACAATGCAGAAATTTCATTGAAGAGACTATGAAAAAATTTTAAGTAAGTAAGTAACAAATTCTTTCTTGAAGTCACCTCTTGGATACACAATACAGAAATTTCATTAAAGAAATTATGAAAAAATTGTAAGTAAGTAGCAAATTCTTTCTTGAATTCACCTGCTGGATAAACAAAAAGACATTTCGTTCAAGAAATTATAACAAAATTCTAAGTAAGTAACAAACTCTTTATTGTTTTCATGACTTAGATACACGATGTAGAAATTTAATTAAAGAAATTATTAAAAAATTATCAGTAAGTAACAAATTCTTTCTTTAAGTCAACTCTTGTATACACAATACGGAAATTTCATTTAAGAAATTATAAAAATATTTGTAAGTAAGTAACAAACTCTTTATTGATTTCACCTCTTGGATATACAGTACAGATACTTCATTCAAGAAATTATGAAAAAATTGCAAGTAAGTAACAAACTCTTTATTGTTTTCACCTCTTGGATATACAATACTGAAATTTCATTCAATAAATTATGAAAAAATTGTAGGCAAGTAACAAACTCTTTCCTGAAGTCACATCTCGGATACACAATGCAGAAACTTTATTGACGAAAGTATGAAAAAATTGTTAGTAAGTAAGTAACAAGTTCTTTCTTGAATTCGCCTCTTGGATAAACAAAAAAAAGTCATTTCATTCAAGAAATTATGACAAAATTCTAAATAAGTAACAAACCATTTCTTGAATTCGCCATTGCCTTGCACAATACAGAAATTTAATTCAGGAAACTATGAAAAACATTGCAAACAAACTCTTTCTTGAACTCGCTTCCTGGACAGACAATACAGCAATTTCACTCAAGAAATTATGAAAAAATTGTAAGTAAGTAAGTAGCAAACTGTTTCTTGAATTCTCTTCCTGGATGCACAATACAGATATTTCATTCAATAAATTATAAAAAAATTTTTTTAAGTAAGTAACAAACTCTTTCTTAAAATTCGCCTCTTGGATACCCAATACGGAAATTTCATTTAAGAAATTATGAGAAAATTCTAAGTAAGTAACTATCTCTTTCTTGAAGTCTCCTCTTGAACACGCAATACGATATGGAAATTTTATTCAATAAATTTTGAGAAAATTCCAGGTAAGTAACAGTCTTTTTCTTAAAGTCCCCTCTTGGATACACAATACGGATATTTTATTCAAGAAATTATAAAAAAAAAGTAAGTAACAAACTCTTTATTGATTTCAACTCTTAGATACAAAAAAAAAGACATTTCATTCAAGAAATTATGACGAAATTCTAAGTAAGTAAAAAACTTATTCTTGAATTCGCCGTTTGCATGCACAATACAGAAATTTCATTCTATGGGACCTATACAAGTGATTAAACACATTTTGAGACTACATGCTATTTACTTGCCTTTCCTTGGTACCTTTCCAAACGAGCGGGGATTCCCCACTGGTTCCCACACATTGCAAAAAAGTGAGCAGTACGAACGGGGATTCCTCACACAAGTTTGTTTCAACTCCATGTTTTCAACCAGACTGGTTTTTTTTAGACAACACCCATTTTTTAGGAGCCAATCAGAGACAGCGGAGGTTGCTCAATATACGATAACTTGATTGGTGATTGGTTACAAACCGCGACGGCGCATACATAGTGAGAGAGACACGCAAAGTCAACATAGCTTTATTACATTTTTAAAGGTTAATTTAGACGCAGTTACGTGCGCGCACGTAACTTCGTCCAAATTAACCTTAAAAAATGAAATAAAGCTTACTTAGTTACTTACTTAGAATTTTGTCATAACTTCTTTAGCTATATGTTTTTTTTATTGATTCTAGATTAGAATTCAAGAAAGAATATGCTACTTACTTACTAATTTTAATAATTTTTTAATTAAAACTTCTGATTTATGCATACACAAAGTAACCACATGAATGGGCATGTTAGCTATTTACAATTTTTTCATAATTTCTTGAATGAAATTTCAGTATTGTGTATCCAATAGGTGAAATTAATAAAGAGTTTATTACTTAATTGCGATTTTATTATGATTTCTTGAATTAAATATCTGTAGTGTGTCCAGGAAGCGAATTCAAGAAAGCGATTGTTACTTACTTAAAATTTCTTCATAATTTAATGAAATTAATAGAAATATTCTAAATAATAAATACGGTTTAATATTAAATATATTTTTTGCTTAATCATTTTAACAGATTTTTTTTTGAGAAAAAAAACAACAACACATATTTACATAAAAATAGTACTTAAACTTAAATCTTAAACACCCAGAATCGATGATTCCATGATATAGAATAGTTTTTTACCATTCCTTATGGATTAATCACGATCAGGTATGTCCTTAGGTATCCACTGCGCGAAGAACCTAACCTCGTCTTCCGGACGGTGATAACCCCCTTCAAATTTAGGACACTTAAACTCTTCTAGAGTGAAAAGTCGAATCCTAGGGTCACAATTTTGAATTAAAACTTTATCTGAAGGTACATTACCCTTTACGTAGAGTGCTTCAGCCCTGAAAAAGCTGCAAATTTTATTGACTCCCTCTTGATCATTTCTCAGTTCCTTACCAGTATTATTAAGTGGTGTAATCACTCTATCATAGAATCCCAGTCTGTTTATATGACGTAATGTAGTACTCCACGAGCTTTTATCATACTCAAAAAGATTTTAGTTCACTATCCAATGATAACAGTCAATTTCTTCGAGATCCATAGACAATAATAAAAAAGCACATTCAAATATAACACCACAAGATGATTTTCTTAATCCGATAAATTCTGTGTCATACAGTCGTATCATCTTGGAGGCTATTAATGTAGTTGTTAAGTAGAGAAATACTTCATCAAACTTTTATACCTTCGCTCAAGGTTGAATGGAGTTATGGCTAGGGAGATGAGTCCTAAATCATCTGAATTCATTGTGGGGAGGAGTCATAAAACCCCCCAGTGGGAAAACCACATCGTGTCTCTGACCAATCATAGAGCACAATTGTTCGAACGATAAAAATATCTGTTGAGGAGGTATCATTAGCAATAACCTACTTCTAATGAAGCATATCAAGTCGCCTTTTTACCGGGTTCTAAATAACTACCATTTTTACTCCCCCTAGCATTATATTGGCTTACACTGAAAATTATTGAACGGAAAAAATAAAAGCTCAATAAATATTTACTAGTTGGTGTGACAAACACAGCGCAACGTTTAGCTAGATAAGAAGAAGAAGAATACGAAGAATTAATAGTCTTTTGTTCACAATTATACATGAATAAACTGATTTAGTCGAGGGAATGAATCCATATTCTAGAAGTCCTATTCCTACAAGTTAAGTTAGAATAAAAGAATGAGGTAATTGTATTGGCTTACACTGAAAATAATTGAACAGAAAAAAATAAAACCCCGATAAATATTTACTAGTTGGTGTGACAAACACAGAGTAATGTTTGGCTAATAGCTATAAAATACAATAAAACAAATATATGTCGAGGAGGTATCATTAGCAATAAACTATTTCTAATGAAGCATTTCAAGTCACCTGTTTACTGGGTACTAAATAACTACCATTAAATGAAGATAAAGATGAAGATAAATACTTCATCAAACTTTTATACCTTCGCTCAAGGTTGAATGGAGTTATGGCTAGGAGATGAGTCCTAAAACCATCTGAAGTCAATGTGGGAGGAGTCATAAAACCCCCCAGTGGGAAAACCACATCGTGTCTCTGACCAATCATAGAGCACAATTGTTCGAACGATAAAAATATCTGTTGAGGAGGTATCATTAGCAATAACCTACTTCTAATGAAGCATATCAAGTCGCCTGTTTACCGGGTACTAAATAACTACCATTTTTACTCCCCCTAGCATTATATTGGCTTACACTGAAAATTATTGAACGAAAAAAATAAAAGATCGATAAATATTTACTAGTTGGTGTGACGAGCGCAGCGCAAAATTTAGCTAGATAAGAAAAAGAAGAATACGGAGAATTAATAGTCTTTTGTTCACCATTTTACATGAATAAACTGATTTAGTCGAGGGAATGAATCCATATTCTAGAAGTCCTATTCCTACAAGTTAAGTTAGAATAAAAGAATGAGGTAATTATATTGGCTTACACTGAAAATAATTGAACAGAAAAAATAAAACCCCGATAAATATTTACTAGTTGGTGTGACAAACACAGAGCAACCTTTGGCTAATAGCTATAAAATACAATAAAACAAATATCTGTCGAGGAGGTATCATCAGCAATAAACTATTTCTAATGAAGCATTTCAAGTCACCTGTTTACTGGGTACTAAATAACTACCATTAAATGAAGATAAAGATGAAGATAAATACTTCATCAAACTTTTATACCTTCGCTCAAGGTTGAATGGAGTTATGGTTAGGGAGATGAGTCCTAAAACCATCTGAAGTCATTGTGGGGAGGAGTCATAAAACCCCCCAGTGGGAAAACCACATCGTGTCTCTGACCAATCATAGAGCACAATTGTTCGAACGATAAAAATATCTGTTGAGGAGGTATCATTAGCAATAACCTACTTCTAATGAAGCATATCAAATCACCTTTTTACCGGGTACTAAATAACTACCATTTTTACTCCCCTATGCCTTTATTGTATAACAGTGATAATGATCGAATGGAAAAAATAAAATCCTGGTAAATATGTACTATTTGGTGCAACAAGAACAACATACAGTTTGGCTACATAAGAAAAAGAAGAATACGATTACTGAATAGTCCTTAGATAACCATATTGCTTGAAATATCTGTGTTAGTCGAGAAGCTTGATCCTTATTCTTGAAGTCCTTTTCCTACAGGTTTATTTAGAATAAAAGAATGAGGTAATTATATTGGCTTACACTGAAAATAATTGAACAGAAAAAATAAAACCCCGATAAATATTTACTAGTTGGTGTGACAAACACAGAGCAACGTTTGGCTAATAGCTATAACATACAATAAAACAAATATCTGTCGAGGAGGTATCATTAGCAATAAACTATTTCTAATGAAGCATTTCAAGTCACCTGTTTACTGGGTACTAAATAACTACCATCCCCCCCCAAAAAAACTTAATTTACCCCACACGTACCATTTTTTCTGCACCAGCCACAAAACTCAAGTCCTCATAGAATTATTTAAACTAAATACCCTCGCCTTTCACAGAAAGTTCAGAAAGACAAAATAGCCTTATTTATAGTCAAATGTTTACCCGAATATTTAACACATACCATTCTTGGTACACAAAACCTTGGGATTTTCACGATCCTTCTTATAAACTAATGTAGTTCATCCCCATTTTTGCCTTTTTAAAGCCCCCACCAACAAAAATTTCCCTCGCACGTGCCTGGTGATGTCAAACCTACACTCCAATTCACAAATCTATTACCCCTTTTTTGCAAATGTCAATCAAAGAATTCTGATTGTAGCATCCAATTTTTTTAAAATAACAAAGCCCCCGTCTTAAAATATTCTAGCGATATCCATTCGTGTATGAAAGGGAGGTTACCTCCGGTCCATTCTTGGTACACAAAACTTTGGGATTTTCACGATCCGTCTTATAAACTAATGTAGTTCACCCCATTTTTGCCTTTTTAAGCCCCCCACCAACAATAATTTCCCTCGCACGTGCCTGGTGATGTCAAACCTACACTCCAATTCATAAATCTATTACTCCTTTTTTGCAAATGTCAATCAAAGAATTCTGATTGTAGCGTCAAATTTTTTAAATAACAAAGCCCCCGTCTTAAAATATTCTAGCGATATCCATTCGTGTAGGTAAGGGAGGCTACCTCCGGTCCATTCTTGGTACACAAAACCTTGGGATTTTCACGATCCGTCTTATAAACTATTGTAGTTCACCCCATTTTTGCCTTTTTAAGCCTCCCACTAACAAAACTTTCCCTCGCACGTGTCTGGTGATGTCAAACCTACAATCTAATTCACAAATCTATTACCCCTTTTTTGCAAATGTCAATCAAAGAATTCTGATTGTAGTATCCAATTTTTTTAAATAACAAAGCCCCCGTCTTAAAATATTCTAGCGATATCCATTCGTGTATGTAGGGGAGGCTACCTCCGGTCCATTCTTGGTACACAAAACCTAGGGATTTTCACGATCTGTCTTATAAACTAATGTAGTTCACTCCATTTTTGCCTTTTTAAGCCCCCCCCCCACCAACAAAAAAAAATTTCCCTCGCACGTGCCTGGTGATGTCAAATCAGGCAACAGAGTCTCTCAAACCCCGTAAAAATGACTCAAACCCCCGTGCAATTGAACCCCCTTTAACAGAACCCTCGTGCAACTCAACCCCCACGTGCAACTCAATCACATTTAACTAAACCCCGTGTAACTGAATCCGCATGTAACTGAACCCCCGTGCAACTGAACCCTCGTGCAACTCAAGCCCCATTTAACTCAAGCCCCGTTCAACTGAACCCTCCATGTAACTGAACCCCTGAATAACCGAAACCCCGTACAACTGAACCCCCGTGCTACTGAACCCTCGTGCAACTCGACCCCATTTAACTAAACCCCCGTATAACCTTACCCCCTTTAACTGAACCCTCGTGCAACTCAACCCTCCCTGCAACTCATCTCCCTCGAAACACTTTTCAGTCCAGATTTAACTAAACCCCGTGCAACTGAACCCCCTTTAACTGAACCCTCGTGCAACTCAACCCCCCGTGCAACTCAACCACATTTAACTAAACCCCGTGTAACTGAATCCGCATGTAACTGAACCCCCGTGCAACTAAACCCTCGTGCACGTCAAGCCCCATTTAACTCAACCCCCGTGCAACTGAACCCTCTATGCAACTGAAACCCTGTATAACTGAAACCCCGTACAACTGAACCCCCATGTTACTGAACCCTCGTGCTGCTGAACCCTTGTGCAACTTGGCTCAATTTAACTAAACCTCAAAGCAACCGTCCCCCCTTTAACTAACCCTAAAAGGAACCCACCCCTTCATGCAACTAAACTCCCGCGAACCCCTGGTCAGCCAGTTATTACGAAATTTTGCAACTCAACCACATTTTATTAAACCCCGTGCAACTGAACCCACTTTAACTGAACCCTCGTGCAACTCAAACCCCCGTGCAACTCAACCACATTTAACTAATCCCCGTGTAACTGAATCCACATGTAACTGAACCCCCGTGCAACTGAACCCTCGGGCAAGTCCAGCCCCATTTAACTCAACCTCCGTGCAAGCGAACCCTCAATTTAACTGAACCCCGGTATAACCGACACCCCGTACAAATGAACCCCCGTGATACTGAACCCTCGTGCAACTCGACCCCATTTAACTAAACCCCCATATAACCTTACCCCTTTAACTGAACCCACGAGTAATTCAACCCGCCGTGTACCTAAGCTCCTTCAACAACCTTTTCAGCCCGACAAAGCTACATTTCTAAACTCAACCATAATTTAATAAACATCGTCCACGTGACCCCTCGTTATCTTCCCAATAGTGCAACTCATCCCCCCGTAAAACTCAACCACAGGACACTAAACCACGTGTCACTGAATACGCATGAACCTGAACCCCCGTGCAACTGAACCCTCGTGCAACTCAAGCTACATTTAACTCAACCCCCGTGCAACTGAACCCTCCATGTAACTGAACCCCTGTATAACAGAAACCCCGTACAACTGAACCCCCGTGCTACTGAATCCTCGTGCTACTGAACCCTCGTGCAACTCGACCCCATTTAACTAACCCCCCGTGTAACTGTACCCCCTTTAACTGAACCCTCGTGCAACTCAACCCTCCATGCACCTCATCTCCCTCGAAACACTTTTCAGCCGTTTCTTGTTAAATTTTGAAACTCAACCACATTTAACTAAACCCCATGCAACTTACCCCCCTTTAACTGACCCCTCGTGCAACTCAACCCCCCCCGTTCAACTCAACCACATAATCACCTACCGTGCAACTCAACCCCCTCACCACCCTCATTCTGTCAAAGTTCCATGTTGATATGCATAGCCAAGTGGCAGGAACCAGTGGGAACTATTTTAAACTGACAACACTGTCCAAAAATCACTTGTGTATTATACAGCACACAATCACTCCATCTCACCCAAAACACTTTTCAGCCATTTATTGTTAGAAATTTTTATTTCTTAACTATTTTAAATTGACAACACATCGAAGTATATTTTAAATTGACAACACATCGAAGTATTCGCAAAAATGCTAAACTCTTTTCTTTTTTTCCACCTTAGTAGGATCAAATTCGCACATCCTATCTACCGATACATTCATATCAAACTATTGCTGGCTAAAGGCAATTCTCCAAAACAAATACGGAAACCGCTCTTGATAGCACAGACTTCAAAAATGGAACTGTGGATAACACACGATGTTTTGAAATTGCTCCCTCTTGTAAAAAGGTTAAACACAGATGGTTCTAATTAAGCTGATAAAGAAAGCTCATTTTAAACACACGATGGGAAAATGAATTTTTTTTTTTGAACGAAAAGAACTGTTTCAAAACAATTACAATCCTAACCAAAGGAGGGAGGAGGAGAGATTTTATTTAAATGGGAAAAAATAGCATACTTTGCGTTTTTTATCTAATATACACATCATATTTCAAGGTTTTGTATTGTTGGAGGGGGGAGGGGGGCTAAGTCCCCCTGAAATTCGAATTTACTGGTAAATGCTTTTTATCTGGAAATAAATTAAGAAACATTTTATACGAAATTTCAAGGACGAATTGTTAAGCAGTTCTCTGATTGGCTGCCTAAAAAACAGGTGTCAGCTCGAAAAAACCAGTCTGGTTGAAAAAATTGGAGTTGAAACAAATTTGTGTCGGGAATCCCCGTTTTAGCCCAGTCTTTTTGTGGCATTATTATTGAAAAAGGGCTTGGTTTTTCTTTCGTATTTTTGTTAAAGAAATTAAAAAATCACGAACTTTCCCTCCCTGAATTACAAGCAATACTCGTCCCATCCCGAGGGTCACGTCCAGAATTTTGTTTTCGAGGGAAGGGCATAAAATGGTTAAAAAACTTCAAATATTTGTTTAAATGCATTGCGTTAAGTTTTAAAGTATCAGAAAAAAATATCGAGGGGGGGGGCTCTGGATATTGCCTAGCCTCTTTAATTTTCGTGAATTGAAGCCATTGATCGTCACCAGTGGTGTCGATGGGAAGAGGGGACATTCTCCTTGTAATATCTGCTCGGCTCATTTTGAAACCAGTTTTTGTGTTCATGTTTAGAGCAAATTCAATAATATCACAACATAACTTGCATTATTGTCAAGTAGGATATATCAACATAAATGGCTTTTACGTTGGAAATTCAACTAAATCAAAATACACTATTTTTATCCAAGGTTGTCAAAAGGGAGTATATGTGATATCTACGGAAAAGTTAAGAAAGTTAAGTTGAAACTTTCAAAGTACCTGGAGGGTAATAGTTGCGTAATATTTGTCTATACTCAAGGTTGTAACATGATAGAGGCTGGAATCCCTTCAACCCTATAGAAACCAAAAAATTGTGCGGATTTTCAACTTATTTATAATTGAGTATTTCTCCCCCTACCTACCAATCGAAAGCATTATGGTACAGCTTAGATTAAAAATTTGTTGCAAAATTTCGGCAAATATATAAATAGTAAGACAAAATTTGAATTCTTATAGAGAGAAACGGAAAAGGTCTAAAATATTCTTTTCTTAACCAATGAAAAAGAATATGTAAAATGAAAATGTCCAGAAATTGTTATTATATAAATGACAGAAATTTTTGTTAAATAAATAACATTGTTTAGCAAGTGATGTAACTAAGGAAGACTTTTTAATAGTATTTCTTAACTAAGGTACCACGTTATATAGGTACTGTACCGTGTCCTATCTTTCCCTTGTCACGTTTCCCCTATATTTGGGACAATCCTTTTTTATTTGGATTGTCCACAATCATTGCTTATATTCATCAAATTTTGTAGGATAGTGTGAAACTGTAAAAAACAGCAAACAAAACTGATCAATCAAAATAAAGTAAGTAATCATTTACCTGATGAAGTCTCGCTGTATTGTTTATGTGTATTTTGCTAACCATAGAAAAGCAATTGAAAATGAAACAAACGTCCTATAAGATGGACTCGAGCTAGAAAGACTTAGTAGAAACAAAGTAATACGAGGGAAGTTGCTCGTACTACTTTGTAGTAATATTTTACTCGCCCTTGAAGGCTGCTTACAAAAGGGAATGTGATTTGTTCATGAAAACCAGGAATTTAGTAAAAATAACCCCTTACGATGTAGCAGAGATATTCAAGAAGGCGTATTCACCAGTTGCTACGATTG
Source organism: Artemia sp. Qi Xiang Cuo (assembly GCF_049724085.1). Lineage (NCBI taxonomy): Eukaryota > Metazoa > Arthropoda > Branchiopoda > Anostraca > Artemiidae > Artemia > Artemia sp. Qi Xiang Cuo. The sequence goes on along the minus strand of NC_142808.1, from coordinate 47,911,262 downwards.
CAAAGGCAATAAGTGGGTTCAAAAACACTGGGATCCATCCTTTTAATCCAGGAGTTTTCACAGATGAAGATTTTTGGTAGAGGACATCCTCCAGAAGAATCAAGACTTAACGGCTGTTTGTGTGGACGTTTCCTTGAAAGCTACTGCAAATGAAGTCATCGCAGAAGTAGACCGATACGAAGTAACGACTGAACAAAACTTAGAATCCTCATTCCCACTTGATAAAGTTCATATTCAACCTAACTCACAAATTAATGTGTCTATACAAGAGATTTATCCTCTACCTGGATGCAGTAATTGGGCTGATGAGCCAAGAAAAGGAGCGAGACAAAAGCAACATTCTCAGACCTTGACTTCAACACCGATGAAAATCCTGCTTCAAGAAAAACAAGAAAGCGAGAAGAAAAAGAAACCAAGATCAAGGAAAAACTAAAAAGGAAAGAACAAAAGAACCAAAAAACTAAGCGAGTGAAAAAAGAATTTAATGGAGAAAAGAAAAAGCCTGCTGTTCCTGAAAGCAAAACACAAAAATTGGAGCAAAAGAAAATGAGCAGGAAACTTTTTGAATCTGACTCCGACACTTCAATTGATGAGGATAACATTTGTGAAGACGAATCAGAGAGTGAGCTATGTTTGACAGAGATCGGCAAAGAAACCTGTTTCTATTGCGAAGACACCGGGAAAGATGGAGAAATGTAGTATCGCTGCACTTCTTGTGCATTATGGGCACATCAAGAATGTTCTGGATGGGACACTCCTGAGGGTATTTTTGTGACATGCGCCCAAGAAAGTAAAATTGACTTAAAATTCTGCAAGCTCATTAGTTATGTGAATATTTTTTTGGCGCTTGAATTTTTCAAGCCTTTTTCAGTATAGAAAGATGTTTTTGTTTTTTTTGTTTTTCAAATAATTGATTTCTAATTATGTCCCTACTTTCAATTACATTTTTTTAATTTCCTAAATACGGAATTATGTAACAATATAAAATAATGATTTGTTCAACGTGTTTATGTCATTGAAATTTCCCACATTTTTTAAATCTACAGCCCTTTAGTAGAACATGACATTACCGACTGCCATTACCCCTAGAATAGTGGGTAATACCGGTCGAAGCTGATTTTGTAAAACAATGCTTAATGCCTGTATTTAATCTTGATTAAGGCTCAATTTAAGCATACAATAGGTAAAATATACAATGTTAGTGATTTAACGTGATTAGGTTTGAATTTTCTTTTAATTTTCCTTTTAATTTTTATTCTCATTTTACCCTAGGTGAACGTCATTACCCCAATCTCCCCTCCTACTTGACAATAATGCAAGTTATGTTGTGATGTTATTAAATTTGCTCTAAACATAAACACAAAAACAGGATTCAAAATGAGCCAAGCAAAGGTTACATGAAAAATATCTCCTCTTCCCCAACGACACCACTGGTGACGATCAATTGTCACGAAAATTATAGAGGCCAGGCAATATCTAGTGCCCCCCCCCCGATATTTTTGTCTGATACGTTAAAACGAAACGCAATGCATTTAAAAAAATTTTCAATGAGTTATTTTTTAGCCATTTTACACCCCCCCCCCTCCAAAACGAAATTCTGGACGCAGCCCTCGGGAGGGAAGGAGTATTCTTCATAATCCATGGAGGGAAACATCGTTTTTTTCTCTCCAATTTCTTTAACAAAAATACGAAAAAAAACAAGCTCTTTTTCAATAATAATGCCACAAAAAGACTTGCTTGAATCTGAAAGGGGGAATACAGGAAAAAATCTTGCAGGAAAATACATCCCCCCCCCATTGAAGTTACTGGTATTCTTCACCCATTCTACTTGATAATAATACAACTTGTATTGTGACATTATAAAATTTGCTCCAAAGATGAACACAAAAGCTGAATTTTTAATCACCCAAGCAAAATACGCATAAACAATACAGCGAGACTTCATCAGGTAAATGATTACTTACTTTATTTTGATTGATCAGTTTTGTTTGCTGTTTTTCACAGTTTCCTGACAAAATTTGTTGAATATAAGCAATGATTGTGGACAATCCAAATAAAAAAGAATTGTCCCAAATATAGGGGAAACGTGACGAGGGAAAGATAGGACACGGTACAGTACCTATATAACGTGGTACCTTAGTTAAGAAATACTATTAAAAAGTCTTCCTTAGTTACATCACTTGCTAAATAATGTTATTTATTTAACAAAAATTTCTGTCATTTATATAATGACAATTTTGGACAGTTTTATTTTACATATTCTTTTTCATTGGTTAAGAAAAGAATATTTTAGATATTTTCCGTTTCTCTCTATAAGAATTCAAATTTTGGCTTACTATTTATATGTTTCCCAAAATTTTGCAACAATTTTTTAACCTAAGCTGTACTATAATGCTTTCGATTGGTAGGTAGGGGGAGAAATACTCAAATATAAATAAGTTGAAAATCCGCACAATTTTTTGGTTTCTATAGGGTTGAAGGGATTGCAGCCCCTATCTTGTTACAACCTTGAGTATAGAAAAATATTACGCAACTATTACCCTCCACGTACCCTGAAAGTTTCAACTTAACTTTCTTAACTTTTCCGTAGATATCACATGTACTCCCTTTTGACAACCTTGGATAAAAATAGTGTATTTTGATTTAGTTGAATTTCCAACGTTAAAGCCATTTACGTTGATATATCCTACTTGACAATAATGCAAGTTATGTTGTGATATTATTGAATTTGCTCTAAACATGAACACAAAAACTGGATTCAAAATGAGCCGAGCAAATATTACAAGGAGAATGTCCCCTCTTCCCCATCGACACCACTGGTGACGATCAATGGCGTCAATTCACGAAAATTAAAGAGGCTAAGCAATATCCAGTGCCCCCCCCCCTCGATATTTTTGTCTGATACGTTAAAACTTAACGCAATGCATTTAAACAAATATTTGAAGTTTTTTTTAACCATTTTATGCCCTTCCCTCGAAAACAAAATTCTGGACGTGACCCTCGGGATGGGACGAGTATTGTTTGTAATTCAGGGAGGGAAAGTTCGTGATTTTTTAATTTCTTTAACAAAAATACGAAAGAAAAACCAAGCCCTTTTTCAATAATAATGCCACAAAAAGACTTTCTTAAATCTGGAAAGGGGAATGGGGAAGGTTCGTGATTTTTTAATTTCTTTAACAAAAATACGAAAGAAAAACCAAGCCCTTTTTAAATTATAATGCCACAAAAAGACTTTCTTAAATCTGGAAAGGGGAATGCAGAAAAAATATTGCAGTAAAATATACACACACCAGCCCCCCCCCCCCATTGAAGTTACTGGTATTCTTCACACACCTATGCTACTTGATAATAATACAACTTGTATTGTGACATTATAAAATTTGCTCCAAATATGGACACAAAAGCTGAATTTTTAATCACCCAAGCAAAATACACATAAACAATACACCGAGATTTCATTAGGTAAATGATTACTTACTTTATTTTTATTAGTATTTATCATTTTTATTTGTCATTTACTTGATTAATTCTATAACTCCATCTTGTTACTAACAATGTACCCAGAACACTGTATTGAAGAATAGATGCCGTTAAAGTATAATTCCAGTTTTATTGTAGAATTTGAGTATAAGCCTATTAAAGAACCCTAAGCTTTGAACCGTAGGAAAATAATAGAAAATGAAACAAAATTCCTATAAAAAGGACTCTAGCTAGAAAGACTTAGTAGAAACAAAGTAGTACGAGGGAAGCTGCATTCCAAGATGGTAGTATCTTTTGATTTTTCAAGTGTAGAAGATCAATGTCTTATGGAGCAATATTGCGTATGAACTTGTGCTAGATTTGTTAAGATTTCTTGAGCAATGCTTTGCCTTTTACTTTTTAGCGTAAAAAATTACGCGGCTATGCTGTAAGGATAACAAATCCAGCCATAGTTACTTTCTAAGACGAAACAAAAGAGGACTAAATGTAGCTTGAACTTGGCTCGCTTTTACACCATCTAAGGGCGTAAGAAATAAATACAAGAATCGTTTCCCTCCAGTCTCGTACAGGCCCATGGGCCCCTCACAAAGTCTTCTTCCTCTGGAGAAATATAGATTTCTGTAAAATTTAGGACGGACCTGCAGCAAGTCCTGCTATACAAACAAGGGCCGGCCCTGACCACACCAATTCCTTGTACCAAAATATCTTATAGAATGCACTTTAATCATCAACTAAAAGAATTCATTCTTCATTGAAATATTCTAATATATGGACCAAGGAATTATTAGTTAAGCTGTCAGAATGCCATACTTCAGACTTCCCGAATGTATCAACGAAGAAAAAACTTTGAGATGGTAAATTACAGTTTTTTTTTGTTATTTGCATCTAGGCTCCAGGCACCTCCTTCCTCACAGGCCGTTTTCTCTTGATTCTCGTTCTCCTTTGACATTGGAAATTGCCTCTTGGTTCTCTTTTCCCTTCACACAGAGTATTGTCTGTTGAACCGCGTTCTCCCTCCCGCCAGACAGAGTGTTGTGTCTAGAAACAAGATAAGGAACCAAAGAGACTAAAATCTTTGATAATATTAGGCTAGAAACCCATGGAATACCCAAATGAAATGATTTGCCCCTATAAGATCTAAAAACTCGTCATTTGAATGGAGCGTCAAAAACTGGAATGGAAATACTGTTCCTAGACGAAGGAAGAATGAGGGTCCTAAGAGAATGGGGAGTCAAGAGAACCTAGGACTTGGTTCGTTATTGCATCGAGCCAAGAGTGCCTTTGAGCATCCCTTAACCGCTTAAAATTAACTTACCCAGATGTAATCTTCAAAAGATTACAAAAAATACTCATCCGGTAATTTGCCAACTGAAAAGCTGAATGCAACGAGGTGAATAACAATACTAATCAGGTCTACTTCACTATAAACATAGCTTATTTAGACACCCCTGGAAAGTGTGCGACATTTAACAATTAATGTCCCTTTTTGTTATCCGCCCATAATTTCAAAATTTGTTTTTAATTTTTGAAAAGATTGAATTTTGTTCATATATGACTTCAATTATCCTGCATTTCCAGGGTTACTTGTCTGGCCACTGATCAAGACTGATTACTCAAGTAGTAGTCCTACTGACCTCTTATGTCATTTACGTCTTGTCAAGCGGTAACTAAGGATAAGTAATCGGGCTTTTCAGATAAGTAATATTGGAATATTAGAACATACTACACGAGTATAGACTAGTCTGCCTCTCGGCATTCAAAAATCTGTTAAGAATCATCAAGTGCCCCTCCCTACAGTAATCCTTAGTAAGAGGCGGAAGATTTAGAGTAGTAGCGATATACATAGTCCAAGATACACATGGAATTACACAAGAATATACAGTGCAGTTTCAACGACACAGGGCTTACCACGGGCAGTCATCTATTACTACAGACGGTACATGCCTTACCAGACAGGTTTCTGAGGCAACACCCATTTTCTGAAACACAATTAATTACTATCAACTGTACAAAGAATATGCTCAGATGTGTATTGTATTTTAATTGGATTGTATGAAGGTGGTAAAAAGTGTTAAACTGTTTTTCGTCCAGTGTCGTTTACAATATTAGCGGTATATAATAATGTTAAAATTTGTATAATTTCGTAAAATAACTCAGTTTGCAAAAAAAGGTATTCCAATGGCGTAACTCAGCTAGGAATGATTTTAATTTGTGATTGAATAATAGGGTTGAGACAGAGCTCGGTAACATTTTAATTGGATTGTATGAAAGTGGTAATAAAGGGTTAAACTGCTTACCAGTTAAGGTAATCCCGAAGGGGTTGCTAACTCATAGGCAATTTATTATAAATTTGGAATAACATCGTGAGCATCAATCTACGGAAACGATTAAAGATGACAAGATGACCTTGTGACATGACCTAGTTTTACTTCTCGGATGTGTTGTATACAATACACAAGTACCATTTGAACAGTGTTGTCAATATAAAATATGCTCGAACATTCTAGAACACTAAAAAGTTGAAACTAATAGAGATGTAGATGCCAAGAAAAGAATTTTAATAAAGAAATTCAGAACAATCCTTAGAAATCCCTAGAAATCAACTAGTGAGATGATTGTAGTTTTGAAGCATCAAGGGTCGCAACCATCAATGACCCTAGTCACCAAGGACCTGAACCTCCCAAGGTCCCCTATCCCCAACCACCGAGGAGCTCCCTCCCGCCAACTTTTTGAGGGCCCCCATCCCCCATATTTTTTTTACTTTTTTTTGAAGTTTTTTTTTGTTCAGTTTTATTATTTTTTGAACATGATATATTTTTACAATTTTTTTTTAATGTATTTTAATGAGAAAAAACATACTTAAAAAATAAGAAATTAACACTTAATTTCTTCCAAATTCAAAATGAGAATGATATATATATTTTAGTTGTGACTTTTACTATTAGAAAAATAATATTTGTAGTAGCACTTTTTTTTGGTTTGAATTTTTTTTTACTTCAAAATCAATCAACGTTTTTTTACGTATCTTAAAATGGCATGAAATATGCTTGCAGATGTATCAATCGTACTCTATGCTTGCTCATAGAAACGACGTGGCTTTCCCACTGGTACTCTATGGCAGGTTATCGACACTACCTAGTTATTGCATGTATTAAATCAGTATTTCTTACGCAGTGTAAGGATAAAAAAATAATTCATATCTTTAAAAAAGTGAGGATGAAGCATTTTAAGAAAGTGTTTTCACATGATAATGTTATTGTAGCATTGAATACTGACGAGGAGAAGTATTTGAACTATGAAACAAGCACAAATGGTAGCACTATCGGAAACATATGCGTGCGTTGTCATGACAGTAAAGAATTAAGTTTCTTTGGAGTACCAAAAAAATTCAACTCTTATGTTGGTGGATATGCGAGATTGAGATCTCCGGAGATGATTGCACTCAAGGAGAATGCCAACATAAAAATAATAGTTGATGAAGAGGGGCATCTTCTTGCTAGTCCTTATGGTAACATGTTACCCAGTGTTAAACCCTATCGTCAGCTTTCGGATATTAGACTTCAATGGAAGGTCAAAAGAAGACAGGCATACTCTTCTTCTAATATCAAAAACTATATCTAGTCTACGTGTCAAAATTGTTACCTGTGTAAAAGTTATGTGATAATAGACAGTGAAATTGCTGGAAAAATAAAAAGGGCATTGGTAGAAAATATCACTAATGAAAAAAAAGATGAATCGATGAAAAACAAAGTGCCAGCAAACGTTACTACCATTGATCAAACAGTCAATGAACCAAATAATAGCAAAGATGAAATGCATATTGAACATGTGGATGACCCCCAGTAAAAATGTGTTCACATGATAGTGTTATTTTGGCATTGAATGCTGAAAAGGAGAAGTATTTGAACTATGAAACAAGTACAAGTGGTAGCACTATTAGAAACGTATGCGTGCGTTGTCATGACAGTGAGAGTTTAGATTTCTTTGGAGTACCGAAGAATTTCCATTATACACATTCTGGATATGCGAAAGTATCATTTCCAGAGATTATTGCACTCAAAGAGTCTGTAAACATAAAAATAATCGTTATTGGTATAGGACAACTTCTTGATAGTGTTGCTGGTAACACAATACCTGCTGGTATATCACAACTTGATATTTCGGGTATTGATATTAAGCGGAGGGTCAAAAGAACAAACGCATAATCTTTTACTAACATCATAAACCATATCTTGTCTACATGCCGGAACTGATACCTGTGTAGAAATAATTTGGTACTAGACAGTGACATAACCGGAAAAATAAAAAGGGCAAAGGTGGAAAATATCACGAAGGAATAAAAAGATGAATTGATGGAAAATGAAGCTCAAGTGAACGTTATTACTACTCTTGATCATATAGGCAATGAACCTAATAATAGCAAAGATGAAATGCATATTGAACATGGGGATGACCCCCCCCGTAAAAACTGTGTATGACTCAGAATAGGTTCATGATGGTTCCACTCCTTATGAGCAAAGAGAACAGAGTAGCCTCAATATAAAAATAGAGCTGAAAGAGTTATTTTATATAACAGATTCCAAGTGTCCGAAAGTTTTACAATGATGTTTATAATGTGTAATAACATATTTTTGTACTAGTATTCCGCATGATATTATTTCATTAAATATACATTATGCATTACATTGTTATGTGTCCATTATTTTTAGAGTAAACTTCCGTATCAAACGTTTATAATGTCTATTGAAACATCAGGGATGTAAGAAAAGGAACTTGTATACATCATATGTTTGGAGAGATAGGTTAACAAGAAGAAAATCTAAGGATCAGGATGAATATATTCTTCATCAACACCTTTTTTCGGATAGGTCAGGATAAAATTGATAAAATCTAAGCATCAGAGCGAATAGATTCTTTATTAGCATCCTTTACAAGATATGTCGGTTAACATTATCAAAATCTAAGTGTAAGAGTGATGAAAATTTCTATTTCAACATCTATTGTCAGTTACGTGGGATAACATTGACAAAATCAAAGTATCAGCGTGAATAAATTTTGTCTATCATAATCTTTGTCAAATACATCGGATAAAATTGACTAAATCTAAGTATCAGATTGAGTAAATTCTATATCAACATCCTTTGTCCGATAACATTGGCAAAACCTATCTATTAGAGTGAATAAATTCCTTATCCACTTCCATTCTTTATCCGTCGTTTGTCAGATATGCTTGATAAAATTGAGAAAATCTAAGTATCAGAGTGAATATAGTTTTTATCAATGTCCTTTGACGGATACGTTTGATAACACTACCTAAATCTAAGTATCGTAGTGAATAAATTCTTTATCAACTTATTTTGTCGGATACATTAAATAACATTCACGAAATCTAAGTATCAGAGTGAATAAATTCTTAACAACTTCTTTCGTCGGGTACATCAGATGACATTCACGAAATCTAAGTATCAGACAGAATAAATTCTTTATCATCGTACTTTGTCAGATATCTGATAAAATTGAGAAAATCTAAGCATCAGAGTGAATAAATTCTTTATCAATGTCTTTTGATAGATACTTTTGATAGCACTGATAAAATTTAAGTATAAAATTTAAGTGAACAAATTTTTTATTAGCATTCTTTATCGATATTATTTTTCGGATACATCGGATAACATTGACTAAATCTTTGTATTAGAATGAATAAGTTCCTTATGAACATCTTTTGACGGATAGGCAGGGATAAAATTGATAGAATCTAAGTATATGAGTGGATGGATTCTTTATCAAAATCATTTGCCTGAAATGTCAGTTAACGTTACCAAAAACTAAGTGTCATAGTAATTAAGTCCTGTATAAACATTTATTTTAAGACAAATGCCATGAAAGTGAAAAAATACCAATATCAGTGGGAATAAATTTTTCTATCAGTATTTTTGTTGGATAAATCGGATAAAATAGGCAAAATCTAAGTATCAGATTGATCGAATTCTTAGTAAACATATCTTGGTAGATACTTCGATAACATTGTCAAAATCGAACTATCAGAGTGAATGAATTTTTTATCAATTTTTTTTGTCTATTACATCAGGTAACATTCACAAAATATAAGTATCAGACTGAATAAATCATCTATCAACATCCTTTGCCGGATAAGTAGGTTAACATTATCAAAACCTAGGTTTCAGAGTGATGAAATTCCTCATCAATGTCTTTTGAAAGATACTTTTGATAAGACTGACAAAACTCAAATATCAAAGTGAACAAACTCTGTATCAACATTCTTTATCGATATCATTTGTCAGATATGATGGATAGCATTGACAAAATTTATGTATTAAAATAAATAAATTCTTTATCATCATCCTTTTGTCGGATACGTCGGATAAAATTTAGAAATTATAAGTATCAGAGTGAATAAATTCTTTATCAACATCTTTTGTCAGATATGGCGGATAAAATTGAAAAAAATCGAAGCATCAGAGCGAGTAAATTCTTTATCATCATCATATGCCGGTTACATCGGTTATCCGGATAGAATTGACAAAATATAAGTATCAGATTAAATAAATTCTCTATCAGTATCTTTTGTCAGATTTATCGGATAACATTGACAAAATCTATGTACTAGAAAGAATAAATTCTTTATCAAATTCCTTTGTTGGATACATCGGATAACATTCACAAAATTTAAGTATCAGAGTGAATAAATTCTTCATCCTCGTCTTTTGACAGATACTTTTGATAGCACTGATAAAATTTAAGTATCAGAGTGGATAAATTCCTTATTAACATTTTTCTCGAAATCATATCTCGGATCTGTCGGATAACATTGACAAAATCTATGTATTAGAATGAATAAATTCCTTATCAAAATATTTTGACGGATAGGTCGGGATAAAATTGGCAAAATCTAAGTGTCAGTCAGAATAAATTCTCTATCAACATCCTTTGCCGGATTTGTAGGTTAACATTACCAAAACCTAAGTTTCAGAGTGATGAAATTCTTTATGTGAATGTTATCCGATGTATCCAACAAAAGAAGTTGGTTAAGAATTTATTAACTCTGATACTTAGATTTGACAATGTTATCCGACATCTGACATATGATGCGGATAAAGAATTTATTCAATTTGATAATTAGATTTTTTAAATTTTATCCGTATAACTGACGTATCCGGCATATGATGATGTTACAGAATTTATTCGTTCTGACACTTAGATTTTATCAATTTTATCCGACACATCCGTCAAAAGATGCTGATAAAGAATTTATTCATTCTAATACATAGATTTTGTCAATGTTATCCGAACTATAATATAAATGAAATTGATAACGAATGCTAATAAAGAATTTATTCACTCTGATACTTAGATTTTATCAGTGCTACAATAAGTATCTGTCAAAAGATATTGATACAGAATTTATTCAATCTAATACTTAGATTTTCTCAATTTTATCAGGTATATCTGACAAAAGACGAAGATAAAGACTTTATTCACTCTGATACTTAGATTTTGTGAATGTTATCCTATGTATCCAATAAAAGAAGTTGATAAAGAATTTATTCTTTCTACTACATAGATTTTGCCAATGTTATCCGAAATATCTGACATAAATTGCTGATACAGAATTTCATCTCTCTGACACTAAGGTTTTTATAATTTTAACATACATATCTGGCGAAGGATGTTGATAGAAAATTTATTCACTCTTATACTTAAATTTTGTGAATGGTACCTAATGTAATAGACAAAAGAAGTATATAAAGAATTCATTCACTCTGATACTCAGATTTGAAAATGTTATCCGATGTATCCAGCAAAAGATGTTGATAAAGAATAAATTCAATTTGATGCTCAGACTTTTTTAATTTTATTTAATTTATCGGCCAATGACACTGATAGAAAAAATGTTTTCATACTAATATTTAGATTTTTTCAATGTTATTCCATTTATCTGAAAATAGATGTCGATACATAATTTAATTACTCTGGCACCTAGGTTTTGATAATTTTAACTGACATTTCCTGCAAAGGATGTTGATAAAGAATCTATTCACCCAGATACTTAGATTTTATCAACTTTATCCCGACCTATCTGCCTTGATCATGAAGGAGGTATCATGATAAACTTGAACCTCCCCCTGCCTTGGCCACTGTACCTTGAACACAATTTAAAAGAAAAACAACAGGAGTTACGTGGAACTTACAAGTTCTGAACTACGCCCCGCAATATTCTTATTCAGAATAACAGTTCTGTTTTTTCTGTGTAGCAGAACCATATTCGGGTCTATGTTCGTGAATGTTGTAAAATTGGGGTCGGCGATAATTTGTGCACATTCTTTGGGACATATTACGACGTCACAACGTGATCTGTTTCGTACGCTTTCACACATTTTTCCAAAAGCTGAATTTATAATAAGTTTACACATTTCTTTTTCGACTTTACTTTTTGCCTGTGAGTGTTTACTGACAAATGTGTTAATAAATTCTGATCAAATTGCAGGGCCCTGTGTATTTTTGTGATCCTGAAACTATTGCTCACCATCCATTGCAATAGGACATTGTGAGCAACAATATTTTGTTTTGGGTCCAGATCTGCAATTAGTTTTTCTTTGGAGGGGGTCCAATGCATGCCCATATCCTTGACCAAAGACCGATTGTATGGGCCCAAAGACTCCTTGGTTACAGGTGTATTCACGCACGGGACAACAAAATCTTTTACAGTGTCGTGAAGTTCCACTGGCATGTGTCCGTCAATTTCAAAGAACCATCCTTGTGGACCCTTTTCCTCGAAAGTGTGAATGTCGCAGATGTCACAAGGATTTTCAAGCCATTTGTAATCGCCACATGGTAAACTTTAGTGAGACATCGCCAAGGGGTACAATGAGTTCATGTCCAGAAAAACAGCATTGGACTTTACACCATCAGCAGAGTTCTGCCCGGTTGGATCCGTTTTTAGGCCGCAATCCCCATAAAAAACACATCCCCCTCTCATAGATCTTTCTACAAATAGGTGTTGATCCACATTGGTGATCAAACCTATTTCCTCCGTACTAATTTTTAGAACTAAGTCCATGACGAGGTGCGGTGTTGAAAAATAATAGCCAATGTCTAGCCCGAACTCTGAATAAATTTGATCTGTATTTTTGCAGACAATGTCTAAAAGAGTTAATACATCACTGGCCAACTACATTTTACAATAATCCCAACCATTTTTACAATCACCCTTAGCCCATGCCCTCTAAGCAAATTCATAGTCCTTGTCAGTGCATTCACCATCGGTAAGTGAATTATAGAATGCATCAATGAGAGGGAGTTTCTCCTCACTTAACCTTGCACCAGAGCAGTTATAGTCATATGCATATATCCTTTTACAAGTCAGTAAGTCATACATTTAACTGTTCGGAAAGCACTGTTTAAGCAGAGGGAAACTATCGAAATTTTCACTTTTCTGAACTTGAATTAGTTGATTCAGAGCCTTGGGGAAAAAACTATAAGAATCTAAAAACTAAAAACTATAAACTATATGGATTTTATTCCAGCACTAATGTCCATTATACACGGCCTGCCATTTCAACTCTAAAAGCACCAGCTTCTCAGCAGATCTGGGGATAATTTTGTAGGTAAATGAGCTATTTAGCCATGGACTATCTGCCCCCCTCCCTCCCTGTGCATACGTGCCAAAGCCGGTAAAATAAATTTCAAATCATAATTTGAATTGTGAATTAAAACTGATATACATAAGTGCTGGCTTATATTCAAATTGCACGATTGATGTGCTACATCTCGAAAATTACTACCCCCTGACGATATTTCTTGCCACAAGTGATCATGGTCGCGGACTTTCTCCTTCCCTCTCCCTTTGGTCTTTTTCCCCCAGTCCCTTTCTCCATATTACCAAATTAAAACTCCCCCTTACCTAACCAACATATAGAATTATTTTTAATATAAAGGCAAAACTCTGCTGATAGTAACATCAGATAGTTGGTGTTTCTCAAACGGGAAATAGCTCCATTTGCAGTGAGAATTAATTTAGTCAATGCTTTGATCAAACAATCATTCTCATCCAACCTCTTGACTATTTCTAACAAGTGCACAGTTTTAGAGCTGTCTTTTTGTGCGTGGGCATAGGAAACTGTGATGGCCTGATTTTCTTTGATACGATTCAGAAATTGTAGATCATTCACTTCCACCAGCTTGGCTTCACAGTCTAATATTATTTTATCGCTTTGCATTAGAGTATTCTGAAAATTGTTAGAACTTAAAATTGCTTAGTAACCTGAAACTGTTTCAACCGATTGATAGCCGTGGCTTTTGCAATGTTGCATGTGATTTTGTATCTTTAATTTGCTACGAAATCTAGACAGGCACATTAGGCAATAGTAACATACCCCACTTTCCTTACCCCCTCCCAGAACTCTACTAATATCGGTAAACGGATTGAAATGACCAATTGAATTTGGTTCACTAGGCGGTGTGTACAACAACCAAACCAAGTATTTCACCAATTCAATAGATGACGCTCTTACTTGGAATATTACACCCTTTCTTATGAGAACGCATACCCTCTTGAAATTCCGTTTCTCATTGCAGCACTGTAACACCGATATTAAAATGGGCGTTGGCCCGTTCAAAAATATCTATCGCTCTGAGTGCTATATGAAATTTTTCTGCTAAACAAAAGAAATCTACTGGGGGGAAATCAGACTCCTCCTTCCCATGCACGGCCCATTAGTCCAAATTTTTATTTGAAGCTTCATCTTTCAGAAGTCGGAAAGCCGATAGGAGGAAAGCTTACATGAAACATTTTTGGCCTGTTTCGAAATAGATTCGTTGAACGCCCTGACTTCCTTCTAAATCAGGATTATGTTTTAAAACTGTACCCGTGTCCCTATGTCCCCCTCTTAAAATAAAAGATTTTTTAAATTTACGTATGTTTACACCTAGATTGTAAATAAATAAAACTACGGAACCACTCACATTATCATTATAATTTTCGAGATGAGTGATACTATTGTCAACCCATTGCAAAAATAAATTCTCGTAATTCTCCAAATGAGGATACACCACCAACAGCTCGGTGTGCATATAATGGTCATACACCTCCCCAAGACTCTCATTTAGATAGAATATTTTTAAAACAATTGAGGCTTTGTTACTCTCCCGACCCCCCCCCCCTCCCCACAGCTGAATCCGGTTTTCTAAAAGTGCACGAATTTTTTCTACATATTCATGAATAATATAACTAGAGTCGGTTATAAATTTTCCCCCCATAAATGTATTAAACTGATCGCCAAAGGGTGCAGTGAAAACGTCGATTGTAGTCAATATCGAATTTGTTTGTTGAAATTCCGGGAGCAATGATAATTGTGTATCATTTCCCCCGCCCCCTTTTATATCATCATTACCTAAACCCTCCCCCCTTGTATATCATCATTACCTAAGCCCCTCCCCACTTTGTTTATCAATAGGGCTGGTGTGTTTACTAAAATCCCCAAGTTTGCTTATCAAAGCCTCTAGTGTATTAGGGCTATGTAAATCCATCCAAGCCATTTCATGATCAATTAAATTTGATCTAACAGGGACTATATTCATGAAATTTTAGTGGGAAGGATACTCATATAACTCTTGAAAAATTGTCTAAAATTTCTATAGTGTTCGGGCTTAATCAAGGTACATCACCCTCTGAAGTAACAGCACTGCCTTGTTCAACTATATTATCAACACTCTAATAATTAATATTAACATTCAAATATTGTCCCAATAAATTGTCTGCCCAGTCTGTGTTAGCATATGTAACATCTAAATTCTCACTACCTTCATAGCACCCCCGTACCTGAATATCACGAAACTCCATTGGCGCTTCAATTTGGATCATTTCATCAATATCACTTGTTTCTTCAGATGGGGGAGAAGGTAGTACATATGGAACCAATGTAACCTATAAAGAAACAGCCACTAAATTTCAACGTGCATAAAACACCCTATTTTTTTTTAAGTCGAAAATTGGATTAATAGTGACTAAATTTTCTAATTGTTTAAAACATGTGCCTAAAAAAATACACACTTAGTAGTCGTAGCAGAAGCAGTAGCAATGCCAATATCTGTGTGCACAAAGTACCATTTGGCTAGTTTTTAAGCTTTGTAATCGCGTCTATTTCAAAAACTAACATCAGGTACTTATTTCTATACCAATAACAATTGTGAAACTACTTTTTCAGTTACTTTTCGCCACTCTCACACACACACACAATAAACTAGTGAAAATCATAATATGTAATATACTTAATAGCAGCACTATTTAGCATTTTAATGCTCATAGTTTTCTTAGCGAATTATCTAGTAGAAATAAAAGCAGCGCATTCAATAATTACCCCTGTTTATCGGGGAGATTAAACCACTCTGAAGTATTATTGGTGTCAAAAGGATTTATTTCCTTTGAGAGAATTAGGCGTTAGTGACTGCTAGTCTATTTTTTGAGAAAATACCAGTAAATTTAAGATTATATTAAGATCTACAGCTTGCATGTGAGGGGCTGAAGGGAGCGCATCATGGCAATACATGTTGGACATAAAAGGGGAATCAGCTTCACTGACATAGACAATAACTGTAGGTCTTGAAGGCCCGGTGACTTCACCATCTTGCATTCGGAGCATAGATGGGACATCATTTCTCCTTTGGGGTTTTGAGGGCATGGAAGAACCATCCATCTCCAACTACTGCATGGAAGTAGCATCATAGACCCTAGCCCTCTTCTTGGGTAGGGGACATTGCTCAAAATTGTCCTTAAAAAGGAATTAAATTTTTGTTTTTCATTTAGAGAAAAACCGTACAAATTGTAGTGAAAAACCAAACTCGTCCCCCATTAAACATCCCACCCCCTCCCCCTCTTCGATATCGAAATGGAACAAAAAAAAATGCCATAACACAGTATAGAGTCATGTAAATATTGTAGAAATTATTTTTATATAAACCAGGGCTAATGAAAAAGCCGAAAATTATAGGGTGGGGGAGGGGTAAATTGTCAAATTTAGATAGCTACGTAGTCATGATAACAGAGTTCCAGCATATAGCCTTAAAATTGAATGAAAAAAGATCGATAACATACACACATCATGTAGGCCTAAATTTGCGATCATAGGTAAAAATGCCAGCCAATTTACACTTAATATAGACTTCATGCAACACCGCCCCCTCTAATTTATAAATATATGTATGTATATATATATTAAATGGATCCATCCTCTCTCCTTTCAGGGAATGTAAAACTTGGAAGATTTAACTAAACCATTATTTCCCTTCATAAAGGAAGTATTTACCTTCATCAAAGCCATTTGAAAATAGAATACTCCCCTCATAAGGCATAATTGTCTGCAAAAGCAACCCTTTTCCGCTTTGTTAATAATATATGTCTTTTGTTTAGAGTGCAAGAGACACAGGTCTAATTTTACCAACCCTCCCCCTAAATTAAAGGCTTTGCTTTCTAGCCTTGTATATCAATGACAAAAACCTTAGTTTTCACGCTCCCTCCTGGGAATATAAAAGAGACTTTATCGAAAGAAAGGTATAGAATTAAATAATAGACACTAGTAAAGCTATAAAAAAGGAATAATGGCTCTCGTTTTCCCGCGAGACATTTCAAGACGTACCTAAAAAATATGCACTCAAAAGGACGGTTAGCATCTTCCGCGTTTTTTTATAATTTCCATGTCCTAAATATCTCTATTAAGTATTAATTTTGCAGACAATTTGTTCCCCTCTTTCAAACAACATAGAATAACGCTTAGCATTGAAACCTCACAAGCTTAATTAACAGCAATCTCTTTCACCGCGAAGGTTGTTTATGAAGCTCCCTCTTGTTGGAGGATTACAGCCTTAATCACACACGGTTTTGTTTAGACCGCAAACAGAGATGAGTCTATTTTGATGATTTTAAACGCATGATGGGAAAATGGCACTTGGGAAATGAAGTTATTCTTTGATTAAAATAATAACTTCAATTGAAAGAATTAAATGGTGAAGAACTGTGGGAGGAGGGTGGAGGATTAATTAGTGGAAAAAAGAGTATATTTTGAAACAAAGTATAAAGTTTTTTTTTCTTTGGGGGGGGGGTATACACCTGAATTTGAATATATTGGAGGGGGTGGAGGACTACAAAAAATGATTTTATTTAGAAAAACCAAATAAAATTTACTAAAAAGAACTCATATTATAAACTTGTGTAGCTAAAACTTCTAAATCCACAGTATTCGATGCTGGCTCCATAATGTCCTGAAACGGTATGTTACTTTAACCTCAAACCGTGATCATTATAAACAAAATCCCAAGGCTGAATTGTGATGTAAGAGAAACCGTACGTAAATTCATTGACCTAGAAATCGGTGTCAATGATCTTGTACCGTTAGTATTTCTGACTCCCATGATTGGACTAGAAAGAGACGCGTGATCTTGTACAGTTGACTGGTTATAGATGGCAGGAGAGGTGCCCCCTTCGAATTGGATAATGGGTCCCTACTTCTAATTTTGATAATTAATTCTGTTAGAAAAACATAGCTCTTAGATATTTCAACTATTCTGCAAGGATTCTGAAATGCCACAGCCATTTCGTTTTTACCAGATTTTTACTTCTCTTGATGAATAATGAAGAAGACCAGCGTCCAGCCACTCGCAAAGTTTCTACCTCATGAATAGGTAGAATATCTTGTAAATAAAAATTAGATTTGAGGAAGACTAAAATCTATTCTATAAATCATATACAGCAACTTTCTATATAAACCTTACATGCCCCCAGGGCATCACTTACAACCCTTGAACTGAGGGCCCTGAGGCGATTATCATCCTATAAGACCTAATTTTCAGAACTTTCAACTACGTTGAATAAAATAGCTATCTAAAAATTTTGATTGGATGTGTGTTGGGGAAATGGTGGGCGTGGAAGGGGTGTTAGTTGCCTTCCAATTACTTTCGACTATTAAAAAGGGCACAAGCCATTTCAATGTCTATTTGAATGAGCCCTTTTTGAAGTTTCTACAACAACGCGTTCTATAAAAACTTTATATGCCGCCAGGGTATAACTTAAAACCCTTGTCCTGAGGGCTTTGAGGGGGTTGTCACCCTCAAAGACCTAATTTACAAAACTTAAAACTACGTTGAACAAAATGGCTCGCTCAAAATTTTGATTGGATGTGTTCGGGGAAAAGGTGAACATGAGAGGGGGGTTAGTTACCGTCGCATCACTTTCGACTATTAAAAAGGGCACTAGCCCTTCTAATTTCCAATCCAATGTGCCTTTTTTGACGTTTCTATCACAACACTTTCTATAAAAACCGTATATGGCCCCAGGGAATAACTTACAACCCTTGCCCCGAGGGTTGTGGGGGAGTGTCCTCCTCAAAAAAATATTTTCTATCGTTAAATAAACTCCGCTTAACAAAAGGGCTATGTAAAAATTTTGTTGGGTCTTGTTTCGGGGAATGTTGGGCGTGGGGGCGGGGTAGTTGTCCTCCAATCACTTTCGACTATTAAAAAGGGCACTAACCCTTTGAATTTCCAATCGAATGAGCCTCGTTTGAAGTTTCTACTACAACTTTCTATATATGCCTTATATGTCCCTAGGGCATAACTTAAAACCCTTGCACTGAAAGCTCTGATGGGGTTATCATCCTAAAAGACCTAATTTCCAGAACTTTCGACCACGTTGACGAAAATAAATATCTCAAAATTTTGATTGGATGAGTTTGGTGAAATGGTGGGCGTGAGAGGGGGGTTAGTTGCCCTTCAATCATTTTCGACTATTTAAAGGGCACTATCCCTTTCAATTTTCAATTGAATGAACCCTTTTGGATGTTTTTTACAACATCACTTTCAATTAAAACCTTATATGCTCCCAGGGTATAACTTAAAACCCTTGCCCTGAGGGTTGTGGCGAGGATGGGCTGTCATCCTTAAAGACCTAATTTCCAAAACTTTCAACTGCGTTGAATAAAATTGCTATCTAAAAATTTTGATTGGATGTTTTTGGGAAAAGGTGGGCGTGAGAGAGGGGTTAGTTGCCCCCAAATTACTTTTGACTATTAAAAAGGGCACTAGCCCTTTGAATTTCCAATCGAATGAGCCGTTTTTCAAGTTTCTACGACAAACCTTTCAATACACACCTTATATGCCCCCAAGGTATAACTTATAACCCTTGCCCTGAAGACTTTGGGGGGAGTGTCCTGATCAAAGGTATAATTTCCTGAACTTTAAACTTCGTGGAACAAATCGGCTGTCAAAAAATTTTTATTGGTTAATGTTTGGGGAAATGGTGGTCGTGAAAGGGGTGTTAGTTGCCGTCCAATCACTTTCGACTATTAAAAAGGGCACTAGCAATTTCAATTTAAAATCGAATGAGCCCTTTTTGAAGTTTTTACGACAACACGTTCAGTAAAAACCTTATAGGCCCCCAGGGCATAACTTACAACCCTTACCCTGTGGGCTGTGGGGGACTGTCTTCCTCAAAAACATAATTTATATCTGGAAATCCACAACACTGAACATAATGGCTATCTAAAAATTTTTCTTGGATGTGTTTGGGGAAAAGGTTGGTGGGAGACGGAGGATAGTGTCCCTCAAATCACTTTTGACTATTAAAAAGGGCACTAGACCTTTGAATTTCCAATCGAATGAGCCTTTTTAAAGTTTCTACTACAAAGATTTAAATAAAAACTTATATTTCCCCAGGGCATAACTTATAACCCTTGCTCTGAAGACTTTGTGGGGAGTGTCCTGCTTAAAGGTATAATTTGCTGAACTTTAACTGCGTGAAACAAAATGGCTATCTCAAAATTTTGATTGGATGTGTTTGGGGAAATGGTGGGCGTGGAAGGGGTGTTAGTTGCCTTCCATTTACTTTCGACTATTAAAAAGGGCACAAGCAATTTAAATTTCTAATCGAATGAGCCCTTTTTGAAGTTTCTACGACAACGCGCTCTATAAAAACTTTATATGTCGCCAGGGTGTAACTTAGAACCCTTGTCCCGAGGGCTGTGAAGGGGTTGTCATCATCAAAGACCTAATTTCCAAAACTTAAACTTTGTTGGACGAAATGGGTATCTCAAGGTTTTGATTGGATGTGTATAGGGAAAAGGTGGGCGTGAGAGAGGGGTAAGTTACCGTCCAATCACTTTCAACTAGTAAAAAGGGCAGTAGCCCTTTGAATTTGCAATCGAATGAGCCTTTTTTGAAGTTTCTACGACAATGCCTTCTATAAAAACCTTATATGCCCCCAGGGCATAACTTAAAACCCTTGCCCTCTGGGTTGTGGGAGAGTGTCCTCCTAAAAGATATTTTCTATCTGGAAATCACCTACGCTGAACAAAATGGCTATCTCAAATTTTGATTCGATTTTTTTGGGGGAATGTGGGGCGTGGGGGGGAGGGTAGTTGCCCTCCAAGATCTTTTGACTATTAAAAAGGGCACAAGCCATTTCAATTTCTAATCGAATGAGCCCTTTTTGAAGTTTCTACGACAACGCATTCTATAAAACTTTATATACTGCCAGGCCATAACTTACAACCCTTGTCCTGAGGGCTGTGAGGGGGTTGTCATCCTCAAAGACCTACTTTTCAGAACCTAAAACTACTTTGAACAAAATGGCTATCTCAAAATTTTGATTGGATGTTTTTTGGGGAATGATGGGCAAAGGGGGGGGGGCTAGTTGCCCTCCATTCATTTTCGACTATCAAAAAGGACACTAGCCCTTTGAATTTCCAATCGAATGAGCCTTTCTTGAAGTTTCTACGACAACGCCTTCTATAAAAACCTTTTAGGCCCCCAGGGCATAACTTTAAAACCTTGCCCCGAGGGTTGTGGGGGAGTGTCCTCCTCAAAAGATATTTTCTATCTGGAAATCAACTACGCTGAACAAAATGGCTATCTTAACATTTTGATTGGATATGTTTGGGGGAATGATGGGTTTGGGGGAAGGGGGGGGGTTGTAGTTGCCATCTAAGCACTTGCGACTATAAAAAGGGCAGTATCCTTTTGAATTTCCAAAAGAATGAGCCTTTTTTGAGGTTTCTACGACAACACCTTCTATAAAAACCTTATATGCCCCCTGGGCATAACTTAAAACGCTTGCCCCGAAGGTTGTAGGGGAGTGTCCTCCGCAAAAACATATTTTCTATCTGGAAATCAACTACACTGAACATAATGGCTATCTCAAAATTTTGATTGGATGTGTTTGGGGAAATGATGTTTGTGGGGGGCCTAGTTGCCCTCCAATCACTTTCGAATATTAAAAAGGACACTAGCCACTCCAATTTCCAATCCAATCGAATTGGATGTGTTTGGGGAAATGATATTCGTGGGGGGGCCTAGTTGCCCTCCAATCACTTTCGAATATTAAGAAGGGCACTAGCCACTCCAATTTACCATTAAATGAGCTCTGTATAAAGTTTCGCTGACAACTCCTTCGATACGAAGTGCCCGGGTATGGAGAAAAAAACACAGTGTGCCAACATCGTTCTTTACTTAGGCAGCGCTATCGCGCTGCCTAAGTGAGCCCCAATGAAATGAGCCCCTTTTGAAATTTCTACAACAACTTTCTATATAAACCTTTATGCCCCTAGGGCATAACTTACAACCCTTGCACTGAAAATCATCCTAAAAGACCTAATTTCCAGAACTTTTGACTACGTTGAACAAAATGGATATCTCAAAATTTTGTTTGGATGTGTTTGGGGAAATGATGGGCGCGAGAGGGGGGTTAGTTGCCCTCCAATCACTTCCTGCTTTTAAAAAGTGCCCTAGTCTTTTCAATTTTCAATTGAATGAGCCCTGCTGGATGGTTTTACAACATCGTTTTCAATAAAAACCTTACACGCTCCCAGGGCATAACTTAAAACCCTTGCCCTGAGGGTTGTGGGGGGGATGAGTTGTCATCCTTAAAGACCTAATTTCCAAAACTTTCAAGTGCGTTGAATAAAATGGCTATCTAAAAATTTTGATTGGATGTGTTTGGGGAAAAGGTGGGCGTGAGATGGGGGTTTGTTGCCCCCAAATCACTTTCGACTATTAAAAAGGGCACTAGTCCTTTGAATTTCCAATTGAATGAGCCCTTTTTCAAGTTTCTACGACAAACCTTTCAATACAAACCTTATATGCCCTCAGGGTATAAACTATAACCCTTGCCGTGAAGACTGTGTCCTGCTCAAAGGTATAATTTCTTGAACTTCAAACTTCGGGGAACAAAATGGCTATCAAAAAAGTTTGATTGGATATGTTCGGCAACATGGTGGGCGTGGAAGTGGTGTTTGTTGCCTTCCAATCACTTTCGACTATTAAAAAGGGCACTAGCCATTTTAATATACAATAAAATGAGCCCTTTTTGAAGCTTCTGCGATGACGCGTTCAGTAAAAACC